>NW_006494613.1:8629962-8719750 GCF_000325575.1 Pteropus alecto
AAGAAAGAAAGAAAGAAAGAAAGAAAGAAAGAAAGAAAGAAAGAAAGAAAGAAAGAAAGAAAGAAAGAAAGAAAGAAAGAAAGAAAATGAGGGCTTATATTTTTGTTTTAGGAGGATTTATTCTGGTTTATTAAGACACTATATTAGATGGGTAAGAGGAAAAAAAAAAAAAATGCCAAGAGTGAAGGATAAAGCCTTTAGGGGAAGCCAGATTCCCAAACACTTTGGATTTATCAATTGAACCCTTCAGCATAAATCTCACTCAAGTGAATAATTTGGTATGTATGGACTTGAAAATGTGATCTAAGATGTGTTAGCTGAACGCAGGCCTTTCCTTGGCTCTCAGTTAAAAATAACTACTTTGGAGCATACTCATTCTAAAAAGCCAGTTCAATGATCTCTTAAATTCATTTGTTTTTCTTTGGTTCTGTTACCATATTCATAATAGTGAAGTTGCATTAAAGCAACTTCAAATACTAGGTTAGGTGTATTCATGGAGTTTCCTGTCTAAGCTACTCCTTTTATCCTAAAGGACTAAATATTTTTCTCCTTTTATCCTAAAGGAGAAAAACAACCTGATCCTGTATTTTTACCACTCAATGGTTTTAAACTTCATCTCAACACTTATGTTGTCAATCTAAAATGACTGAAAGAGATTCAGCACAGATATTTTTTAAACAAGTTTAAAAAAAAAAAACCAACAAACAACAAAAGAAAAAATAAGGTAGGTTTTTTTTAATTGAATGATCATTTGAGTAAGTGTTAAAATCAAGCTAATGCCGAACATAAGACAATTGCGATATATGTTTTTATATTAAAGGCACATTGATAATTTTGTTCCATTGATGCACATATGTTATTTTCAAGTTGGTCTCCAAAGTTATTTTTTGTTCATTTTCTCCCATGAGATGGAGTAACTATTGTTTTTTTGGAGAACAGTATTTTAAATCACATAAGTCTCCTCAGTATTAATTTATTAAAAGAAAGAATGCCCTAAATTAATGCTAATAAAGGATAAAGTTAATAATATAACTCACATAGAAATATAAAATAAGTATCTGTCAAATATTTTATTTAACTCATTAATTAATGAGTGAACCAGTAGGATGTTACAACTGGTTCAAAGGAGAATTCAAACAACTCGCATATATAAAAGGCAATCACAAATGGTGAAATAAATGTGCAAATAAATGTGAATCTGATGAATATCCATAGGGAAATAATCAGCTGCATCTTACTGGACAAATTTTTATTTTTATGGACAAGAATTATTTGCATTACTAAATAGCTCAAAGAGGATAAAAGGAGCAAGACCAAATAGAATCAGAAAACCAGGAAAGGTACACTACCCAGGACACTTAGTAATTTTTGTTTTTGGTCCATTTTAATGCCTTTGGGAATTTTCCCATTTAATCCTACCAGCAGAAATCTTCTATTTTTGTATGTTGTATTTTGTTGTAACTATTATTATTATTTTATCAATTTATTTTAAAGTAAGAAGAGGAGATTGTCAAACTTCCTTAAAAATGAAGTTTCAAATCAACTGCTTTTCAAAAAGTGTAGCTGCCGAACGTTTGACAAAAAGATGCATTTAGGTCACTGTATTCTCTATGACTAACATCCTTTGGTGGCACTTATAAGTAGCCATGTGTTACTTATAAGTGTTTGTTTTTAATTCACCACCATTTACTGGCACTTAAAAGATCATGTTTTTTTCAGGAAATCTGCTTGACAGCCTGTGGTGTACAAGAGAAATTCAGTAGATGCTCTTTTATAACATAGCAGTAGAGTGTATTGTTAATATATAGCCTCTTGGGTTAGTAAATGGGAGTGTCAGCAAGCAGTGGGATGTTTAACCAGAAAACGGCTTCTTGGAGGAGGCGCATACCTTACTATGGCTAGTCTACCTTACACTGTCAGTTTAAAACCTTGACTGAACACAGCCTCGGGATGATTTGTGCCCTCTGAATAGGAGCTAGTAGTTTCCAGACAGGCCCTATTAGGCAGGCATCAATGCTTCCTGGAAACTTGAAAGGGATATCACAAGCATGTGGAGCTTTCTAGTTTACTCCTCTGAGCCATGTTGGTTGATTAAGTTTGAGGGTCTTGTGTGAAGTGCTTTGGGGGAGTTCACACTGTGAGTATGGCAACACAATACTTCTTTTTTCTGATTAACTTCCCCAGGATCCTCAACTCAAAACCTTGCACTTGTACTCACTTCACTTAAAATTTTACAAAAGCCAGAACTCCTGAGGTCTCATTGGCTTCAACAGAAACGTGCCTTTGCTGCCAAAAATTTATCTTCTTTAACAGAGGCCTATATCCTCCCACCTAGCTCCCTCTCGGAAAATTGTCCAGCTGTGGATCAGACCTCATATGCTATCCTTCTGATATCCAAGATAAATCTAACTCTGTGACTACAATCATTCTGATTCAAATAATTACATGCTCGGCTTAGTAGTGGGTGCCAGCCACAAATGTGATAATTTCTTTTTCCCAGAGCCTCACACAAAGAGGTAATTTGTTCTATGCCCCCAGCAACAGGTGAATGGCACAAAACATGAGCAATGCATACATAGAGAGAAAGGCACATTTTATGGATAAAATGGGTGACAGAGAAATGATCCATATGCACAATTACTAAATTTGCATTAATCATTTTGGGATGGATGCTCACATTGTATGAGTCTTGGGAAATTTGGCAGAGAAAGGCTGTTGCCTAGAGGATAAAAATAGTTTTATTCTTGCCTTCTTTCATAAGCCTGAGCACTGGGGGATTCAATTCCCATGCCAACTTTTCGAAACTCCAGCCCAAGGCACTAGAGTGTCACTTAAACCCTCCCACTTCTTAATCAAATTCCAAGTTTTCCTTTTCTCAATACTTAGGTTTTATTTGTTCTCAAACAGCAGTATCAAACATGCTTGCCTTTCTCTTGGCAAGTGTTTGCTATTCCTATACCAGGGTAGGAACAGCACATAATTGGAAAATTACGCACATAGTTAGAAAAATTAAAAGGTATTCCACAGGTAAACATATATAAGGTAAAATACAGCTATTGGTATAAAAAAGATTTCACACTTCCTACAAACCATTCATTCCAGTTCACAAATTGTTGAGAAGGAACAGTCACTCACTTGAGTGCCACCAAAACCAATGCTTAAGCCACAGGTGAAAATGAAAGAAAATGTATGTCAGGAAGGTTGTATAAAGAAAACTCTGTATCTTCAGCTGCACAACTACAGATAAACATTGAAAAACTTGAAAGAAAACAAATTAAAATATAATAAGTTGGTGAGTGAGAGATCCAGATATTCATATTGTTAACTTTTTGCCCTATTAATTATACCTATCAAGATTCTCAGTTACTTGGGGGACATTTCCTTCCAGGCCCACAAACTCAGTGTCATTCTTGAACAGCTTCTCCATCACTCACCCTCAAAAAAAGCCTCTTCATGCTACATCCTGTCACTTCCCCACATTCACATCCCTCTAAGATTTCCCTTGTTTCTACTTCCTATATTTACTTGTACCATTTTTATGAACAGTTATAAAGCTTTTCCCAGTTCTTGTTTCATATGCATTTTCCAGAAACAAATATTTTAAACTAACTTTTTTGCACCTGAGGCCACCTTCACAAAATAGACTTTGGTTCTCCTTTGTTCTGTTTGCAGATGACATGCGGAGTGCACTTACAGCATCTGTGACCTCTTCCAACTCCAGTGTGTTCTATCTATATTGTTCCTATATTTCAAATCTTTTTTTTTTTTCAACTATGAAACTAGACAAGATAAGCAACATGCCTTGGTTGCCAGGGATGGGGAGTGGGGAAATAACAACATTTCACAGAAAATGTTGGACCTCTAACCATCTGTGGTAGGCAGAATTATAGTCTCAAGTCAGTGTAATTGTCGAAGCTGAGGCCCACAGATGAGGTAGCCCAACTGATTTCAATAAAGCTCTCTACCAATCCAGAGAAGAACACAGATGAGTGACAGAGTCCAGTCACAACCAGAACTACCTAGCTAAGCCATACCTAAGCTGACAAACTATAACATCATGATCTAACTATATGCTTACTGTTTCAAGTAACTAAATATTAAGGTGACTTGTACAGCGATAGCTAACTAATACCATACTTGTGCCTCCACCTTCTTTCTTCACAGAAAGAGTTTTCATGTCTGGATACTTGCATGCCTAGATTTTCTTGCATGCATGGATTCTGTCACAAGAAAGCCCTGTGACCTTTGTCAAGTCATTAACTCTTAAACGTTTCATCTGTAAAATGAGAAGTTGCTACTGTGTGATAGATATACAATATCACATTTAGCTTTATGACTCCACCAAAGATAAAAAGAGAAAAGAATTTCAAAATAGTCCTTTCATTAAATCAAACAAAGAGTATCACTGATTTGTATTCCACAGATTCCCACTTCTTATGTGACTAGGAGAATGGATTTTAACAACTCTGAAAGCAAAATTAAGCCCTGAGTTGAACATTTATTTTGCATCTCTCATGTGCCAGTTAGTACAATGTCAGGCTTTGACGATAGAGGGAGTTGAAGGGACGCTGAAAGACCAAAAGAGAAGAAAGCTTTTCCAGATTCAGGAGTTTCCTTATGTTACAGCTCACATTCCTTGGGTATACAGGATGCCCGTGGCAGTCACTCTCTGGACCACAGTGGACCACTGTGGGTCAGCTTAGTCTGCAAGTTTCTCTGCCTCCAGCTGGCTGCTTTCTGTGCACAGACTCCAGTTCTAAATATTTGTATTACTATGGTACATGATAAACAACAAATGCTGTAATGTCATTTTGATCTGTTTTGACTAACAGTCAACTATTATTGTATCCAAAAATTATCATATCAAAAAATACATAAAAGTTAACAATTCATGTATTGTTTCTAACATTTCAGAAATAAGATTTCCTGTTCCTCAAAGTGGGAAGCATAACTGCACTATCAAAGAATAAGCAAACTACAAGAGTTGCAATCAGGCTAACTTTTTTTCCCGAGAATATAAATTCATCGATTATAGTCAGAAGAGAATCACTAGACTTATTCTTAGTTTGTATAATACCAATCATGGTTTTAAGAAGGTATTGATCTAAAATAATAGTAGTGCAAACACTTATTCAGTTGTAAAAACTATTCTGAATTCTCTTTAGAAATGTATTGTGGACATGGCTGGAAGCGAGTCATGTGCTTATAGTTTGTCTTAGGTAAGGCTCCTTGGAAGCAGACCTTAAGAAGAGGATTTTTTTGCTAGTACTGTATTAAGAAAATAATCTCAGGAGAGATCACTAAGGGAAGTTGGTGGGGAAGTGGGGAACATATGACAGAGAAAAGAAAAAGGTGCCCAAGGCTGCAACTGCAGACAATGTCCCAGAGGATACCTTCAGCTCACTACTGCAGAACTCTGGAGTATTACGTTTCAGAATTGTCCCAACCTGAGTGAAGGAGGTGGGTTCTCATACTTTCATAGGGTTAGTCATTGGCTAAGGGACGGCTAGAGGAAACTCCCCTTCCAGGAGAGTTTTGGTCTCTGCACATATGAGCAAAGTAGATCTGATAAACTGAGGGCTGACCTCTGTAGAGGATGAAAAAGCACACCAAAGCAAGGAGAGGGGTGATGAAGGAGAGGACAGTTAAGAATGAATCCAAGGGCATCTGAGCAGAATAACAACAGCATTTGGGATTTAACAAAAGAAAAGAATTCTTTTGTCCTTCATACTATTTTTATTTCAGATGATTGTCTGAACTATTCTGAACAAGATGCAACAGAGAAAAGATCCACTATCAAAGAATTTTTCAAAAGATCAGGCATGGTGTCAAACAGTGATGACCAGAGATGGCTTTAGTAATCGATGGTGCTAAGTCAAGACCCCTTGCTTGCAAAATAAACAGCAATGTTCTAAGAAAATACAGGGGACACATACAAAAAAATCAAACATTACATTAAGTTCCGAATTCTACCCTGAAAAAAAATATAGGAACAAGCAAGATGACTTCTGCATAGCTTAATTGACAAGAGATGCTTAAGGATTAGAGAGCACCAAATCTGAGAGAGTAGAGAGCACCAATTCTAAGAGGGTAGGATATACAATAAATGCAAAGAATGATGTGATAAAACTAGTGTCCAGTGGTTTTATCTCTGCCTGGTTTCATCATGAATAATGAAAATAATATATGTATGGTTCAGTCTTTGGCAAAGAATGAAAAATACAAATTGGGTCCCACACCTTTTCGAAAGAATTAAGGATATATCAAGATTAATCAAGTAAGTCAGAATAATCAGGAAAACTAATTTTCAAGTTCACAAACTTAAAATTAAAGAAAATCAGTGTCCTACGAAACAAGGAGAGAGGTTGGAATAAGAACTACAGATAGTGTAAGATGGGTACTAAATTTATTGGTGTGATTACTTTATAAGTTATATAAGTGTCTAATCACAATGTCATACACCTGAAACTGACATAACATTGTATGCCAACTATAAATGAAAAATTTTAATTTTTTTATTCCCTTTCAATTTCTCACTTGACTAGTTGCAAATTTTCATTTTACTTTAAATATACAGTAAATTTTATGTAATGAGCTGGACTACTAGATTTAAAATAGATGCTTAAAATATCTAAGAACCTCTTACAAAATGTTTAAACTTAAATTTTTTTAATTTAATGTTTTAAAGGCATTTTGAGTGATTTTTGGAACATACAATTCTAATAATTAATATATAAATGTATATGTATTGCTCAATATGATATATTAATTTACTCTTTTATTCAGCCTTTTGAGAATCTAAAGAACAAACTACTAATTATCCAAACACAATACACAAATACATGCACTTTCCCTGACTAAATATAGGAACAAAAGTGATACTTTCAGATAAAAGGTTAATATAATCCAATAAAACAGAAATTCATAATATAATAATGATTATGCTGGTAATAATGATGATCTAATGATTATTAAAATAGTGATGATCATAATAAAAACATCTAAATCTATGGAAAGCTAAATACATACCAGTATTTTACACGTTTAGTCATAGCTTTCTCCTGAAAAAAACCTTATAAGTTATACGTTGTTATTATGCCTTTTTTTGTGAAAGAGAAAACAAAGAATTTAAGTAGGATGTTCAAAGTCACATAGCTAGTTAATTATAGAAACAAGATTTGAATTAAGGAACAATGACTTCATGCCTACACTCTTAACTATGGGGTACATTACCTATATATATCATGTTATTTTGCCACTAATTTTGTTGCTAACTTTGATCTATTATTTTTAGCCAAAAAATAAGGAAATAACAATACTAGCCAAAGACATCTCCTGTTTGATGACTGCTCACAAGAAATCAGCCAAAAAAATAATTGTGTGTGTGTGTGTGTGTGTGTGTGTGTGTGTGTGTGTGTGTGTGTGTATGCGGTGTTATAGCAATGACGTTACCCTTACCTACTGGGTTTATAAAATCAAACAATGAACTCTACTTAGGGATTTAAGAGCCTATCCTTCATCTTCTCTCAGCTTGGGAGGAAAACAATGTTTTTCTTTTTCCCTTCCAGGGGTGAGAGGTAGCTTTTTTACTATTCTCCAAGAGCATTTATGAATTAATTTAAACCTGGTAAAATCTTTCACTTGAAAGAATGGAGGTGGTTATGTTATGGGACCATAGTTAAAAAAAAAAAAAAAAAAAAACCAGAGGCTTTGAAGGTACTGCCCTGTCTCCATAAGTTATTTATTCTCAGGAAGAGAACATCAAATCTGCTCCAATTCTTTTTAGAAATAGTGCTTCTTTTATGTGTTTTATTTTGAGAACCAATCTGCCAAAATAACTTTAATTTTCTGAATTATTCTTAAAAACTTTAAAGATTTAAATTCTAACAAATTCTCTTTGGAAAAAAATGAGGCTGGAGTGGTAGGTTGGTGGGCTATTAAGGGAACTTCCTAAAACAGCAATCAAGGAGATAAATGAGAAATATTACACAATTCAAATTATATTAACTTACTAGCATTTAGTATTTGTTCTTTAAATTTTCCATCAGTTTATGTGTTCATTGAAAAAATGAATATCCAGATAATTAAGATTTTTAAAAATATGGTCAGTTGAAATTCATATTTAGGAAAATTTTTAGATGCTAAGGCACTACTTTTCAGTGTTAATTACTTATTTTATTTGCCCTGTGAATGACACAAAAATTTCCACATCCTTAGTTTTAAACTGTAAGGAAAAAAATTAATACTTCTGTTTATACTAAATGTAACAAAAAGATAACTACTTTCTATTTTCAACATATTATTATAGTTATGTTAAGTGTTTTAGCAATAAATCTATACTTCTTCCAAAACTGGAAAGTATTATCATCTCCTGGGTATTCATAAAAATTGCATAAATGATTATAATGTTATTCGTAACAACTCTTAACATGTTCAATATAAAGATTCCTCTGTTGGGAACTCTCATCTCAATGAACAAAGAAGCGAAATTCAAAATCTTTATTGAGACTTTTCCAACTTTTTCAATCAGCCTGTAAAGTGATATGATTCCATAAGTTTCAACTAAACAAACACTTCCAAGCAAATCAGAGTATAAAAAGGATCACGTTTAATCCTAAGACATTTTCAGGTCATGTAAAAATTGTTTGTCAAATATAATTGTTCTCTGTCCCTTTTTAAACATCATGATGTTTGGCTTTCAAATGTATTTGATTATAGTAAAATTGACAGTACACAGCAATTTATATGTAGATTCTAGAATGATGAATACAAAGACTCAGAACCTCAAAGAGAGACTGCAAAATATAACTATAAACTGGAACAGAGAGAAGCCTCAGTTTCTGTAATCACCTAGAGATATTACTGGTAGAAATATAATATAGAAAATTGTAAATATTCCAATAACCACTCCAGAGAATTTACTAATATTTCGTAGCCTCCCTTTCCCACTGAGAAAGAAATAATTGTGCTTCAGACATAAATTATTTACAGAAAAATAATATTCTTTTATTTTGTGTGTTGTTTAAAATCTTACAAAGCACTTAAATATATGTTTAAATGTTAAGCTAAATATTTGTATATGAGCATATATTTATAGTACATCACATGTACAATACATCATCTATACATACTGTGAAAGAATTGCAATATAAAATGGAAACAGAGGATACAAAATGGAGACTCTCATACATGTGCCCTCAGAAGAACAGAACTTAATTGAGAGATTAATTTCTCCAAATTGCCTGATTTACAGAAGACTGAGACTTATCTCCTGACCAATGAATATCCACCATGAATCTCTCCCCCTCCTCAAGCCAGTGAATTTACTGCTTAGATTCTGGCTAGACTTCCCTCACTTGATTCTCCTTGTCCATAAATAAAGCCTGCCCCAAACCCTCAATGGACTCACCTGAAGCTGACTAGAGCATGAGTTTCCAAAATTGTAATTTCTCTGCTATTCCCAAATAAACTCAAATTCTGGTAATATGAGCTTGCCTCTGTTTACCACTTTGTTTGGGTATATATATCTAAATTATATACATATATAATTTAGAACTCAGAACAAAGTCCTTTGTGATTAATATTATTAACCACATCTTGACAAAAAAAAATGGCTCATAATAACAAATTATTGAATGCAATTTATTCAGCAAATGGTAGATGTGGTTGCAAAGTTAATCCTTAGGACTTCATGAGTTGAAGCCTTATGCACTTTCCAGTACACCAGAAAAGAAAAAAGTATCTTAGAATTATTATTTAAAAAGATACCATACAGCTTAAATATTGAATACTGGAATGCACTACTTAGGGTTTCCGATTGCTGAAATGTCTCAGTGAGGGTCACCTTTTATTCTATATCCTTACCAATCATGGTTCCAGCCTGAAGTGATTAGTCAGAAAGGTAAATGAGATAAATCAATTCTTAAAATAAGCCACCAAATGAAACTGCAAAAGGGACTACTTTCAGAGTTTAATTATCTGTCTAGGGAAATACTAGAATCCCAGAAGGAATCTGGACACCTTAATATATCATGGATTAAGCTCATGCCTTTGAAATTGCAGTGGTTTTCTCCACTCCAAGATAAGCTAAATGGAAGAACACCAGAGGAAACAAAAATAGAAACTGAATTTACCATTTTTTTATATATATAAAAGAATTTCCTCTATAGTCTTTTACTTAATCATCTGCCATTGAAGAATGTAAAGCTATTAAGTACTGCAATGGGAGTCATATTTAAAGAATTCCAAATATGCCCTGGTTTCAAGGCGTATCCTACATTTCACATTATTCATTATCTTCACTTTCAAAAGTTGTAGTCTCATTTATAAGATCATCAGCTAGATGACTTTTATCACTCAGCCATTGTTCACTTTAGAACACTTACAAATATCTTCCCCAGCTGGCTAAAAAAGTGAGAGAGAGAGAGAGAAATCTAAGAGATCAGGAGGGGATGGGGGGAAGGGAATACTGGAGCAGTAACATATTTGAAAATGTACTGACAGTTTGACAGTTCATAAAGTTGTGTGAAATTATTCCAGTAATGTCCAAGATGAAGTAAGGTCACAATAGCCTATAGTACACAATGCTAATAACTAAAACTCTGGACAGAATACAAAGAGAAATGGCATAAAAACTCTAAAAAATAATAATAATAACAGACAGATTGAGGAGGGATATCAAAACTTGAAAGAAGTGCAGCATAGTGATGAGTTAATAGAGTTTTTTTTTTCTCCTTTATCTCCATGTTTGATCTGAGAGCAAGCTGAGCCCCATAACTACACAGAGGGCATTGAAAAGGAAAATCTCCCAGAGAAACCTTATTTTTAAAGCAATAGGAGTGGGGAAGGAAATTCTTCATCTGGAGAATACAAGAGGAATCCTTGGTGGGTTTATTGTTGTTGTTTTGTTTTGTTGTTTTGTTTTATGTTATGTTATGTTATTTATTTATTTCCTTGACCTGCTCTAAAGTCAGCTAATATTAACTGGTTATAGCAGCAGAGAAACATAAAACTTCAAGAGAAATGAATCACTCATACATTGCTGGAAGGAATATAAAATGGTTCAATGTCTATGGAAAGCAATATTACAAAACTAAACTTATGCTTACCATACAACTCAGCTTTTACACTCTTGAGTAATTATTCCAGAGAAATTAAAACAAAACCTTGTACATAAATATTCATAATAACTTTATTCATAATTGGCCAAATCGAAAGCAACCCAAATACCTTTCAATGGACAAATAGTTAAACTGTGGTACATCTTAACCAAGAATACTAATCAGTAATAAAAAGGAAAAAAGATAATGATAAATGCCTAGATAGAACTCAAGAGAATTATACTGGGTGAAAAAGACAGCCTCAAAAAGTCACACACTGTATGATTCCACTTTTGTAAAATTTTTTAAATGACAATTTATAGAAATGAAGAACAGATTAGTGATTGATAGAAGTTAGAAAGCAGGTAGATGGGGGATTGAAGAAGGTGGCTGTGACTGTAAAAGAGGTAGATGGCAAATCTTTCTGATAGACTTGTTCTGTATCTTGAATATTATGGTAGTCAGATCTATACATGTGATAAAATTCCATAGAACTAAATACACACACACACACACACACACACACACACACACACACACACACATAAAACTGGTAAAATCTGAATAAGGTCAATAGATTACATTAATTTCTTAACTGTGATATTGTACTCTACTTAACATATATATATAAACAATATATAATAAAATATATACAAAATATATAAAACTATATATACACATATACATATACATATATATGTATATGTGTATATATATTAGGATTGAGTTGGGAGATGGGGGAAAGGTGTGTTTACAAAAGTTCAGCATGAGGAACTTCTTTGGAGTGATAGATCTGTTCTGTATCTTGATTGTGTTGGCAATACACAATTGTGTGCATTTGTCCATATTCATAGAATTGTATACCAAGATGTGTGAATTTCATTGTATATAAATTTAAAAACTTAATCCACTCCCAAAAGTAAAAAGTCTTTAGCAATAGTTTATAGAAATATAATGCTATTACCTAGTAACCTAATCAATGGATAAGCTTCAATAATATTCAAAAAAGTTTTGATTTTTGTATAGTATTCTTTATATTTTACTGGGACTGTCTCCTTATAATTTGAAAATATTTCCAAATAATATGACAAAAATGTAAGTGCTTTATTTGTGAGGACCTAAGTTATCCATCCAGATTATAACTATAATTTACAGAACATGCACAGGTATACCATTCATGAAAATTAAACAAGAATATTATTAGTGCCTCGTCAAGTGGAAGGAATTTCATGACTTTCTGATGAAAAAGGTTGGCCCAATCTTTAACAATTAACAAAGTTCATCATCATATTTAAACCTTTACTTTGCCTCAGGTTCAATTCTGTTTCCGTTAAAGGACAATGGCCATTGGCCCTCTGAGCCCTACCATTAATCATTTCTGAAGTTATGCCACTAAAATTTTTAGTAATTTTCATAAGATTGAAGAAGTGTTAGATTTTTTTTTTTCACTAAAATAAAACTCTAGCTATCTTTATTCTGTTTCTTCCTAAAGATTCATGAATTACATTATCTGGAACTATTTCTGATTTTCCATATTAGAAGTAATAATTTTTCTCCCAATGTATTTTTAATAAGTCCAATAGTGAGGAGTATTATCATTTCAGTTCTTTCAAAGTGTCTAAAGTGAATAGCAGCTATGCCTGTCATAACTGTCGCTAAGACTTTGAGTTCTTTACCTGACTATGAATTCAGCTGCTAGTAACTTCCAAGATACTCTCTTTTTTCAGGGAATCATTCCACATTCCATTTTTTAATTCCACTAACTCTCTCTGCCTGTACTACAGAATACAGAAGACAGAATTCCTCTACAACTGCTCTCTTGTAGTTCATGTTTCCAAACATACCAGGATACGCAAAAGTGCAGGATCAACACAACCTATTCTTTATTAACCATGATTGCTGACCTCCCAAAACAAAAAAAATAAAATAAAACTGTTTCATAAAACACAGAATTGCATTGAAGTCACAAATGTTCCACCCAGTGCCATACAGAAACGCCAGTTTCATCGTTGGTCTCACAATAACCATATAAAATGAGATTTGTAGTTGGTATGAGCTCGGATGATCTATAGTAAGTATACCATCTTTATGGAAATCCCATTGAAAAGAAAACGCATGTGCTTTCCTTCCCAGCATTTTGGATCACTTTTATTTGAAACATTGTTCACCAAGCTGAAATTCTGTGCATTGTGATTTATTGTACTTCATATTTAGATTTTACAGACATAATCTAATGGTAAGAAAAGCAGAGTTATCTATATGCACTAAAGGCTTTGTAATATTTTCCTTTGTCTTCAGGAGTAAGGTCTATTACAATGTGTTTATATATTACATTTGAAACCTTCTAATTCATTACATATTTATAGATTTTAATTTATCCACATCTATTTGAAATAATGTTTACAAATCTTTTGTTTCCTCTTTGGAATAGATCCTTCTACTCCCCATCTGGGCCTTAAAAGTTTGTGGATAGAAACACTATTTATGTCCTATGTAAATTTATCATTCAAAGACACACACACACCACAGCATTATAAAGTATAAATGTAAAATAAAGGGTTTATTGGGAAAACTCACAAGCAGAGATGTAGCAGAGTGGATAACTCCTCCATTCTCTTGGCATTGAGTAGGAAGGCATGCTGGGGTAGAGCACAGCTGGAGAACCTTTGAGCTTATCTTCTGGTATCTGGCTGTTTTACTATTGAGCTAATTCAAAACTGCTGTGCTAGCTGCTTGCTATGCTACCAAAAAGAGTTGGGAGTAGGGAAATGAGGATAATAGTCCTCAGAGCCACTCAAATTTGTCTCTCTTTAGTCCATCCCCTGGCCCTTGGCGGCTCATTAAATATGCATATTTCTATTAACTTCCATGGATTCTAGGTCACAGTGATTCTTATATAATTGCCTGGGAGGTCTCCTACAACTGGGACATATAGCAAGCCACTGCTTGAAACAATTGTGAAAGACCATTTCAGCCTTTTTATCCATATCTGAAATAGGAAATCTATACACACCACACACTTCCTTGGGTCAGAGGAATCTATGACTAACTAATTGAGGTCTGTCATCCCACTTTAGTTATAAGTTAGACTGAATATCCACTTTAAAAAAAAAAGTTCTTCAGAGACTCAGATCATTCTTTTGTTATGAGAAGCAACTTTCAGACATAGAAAAAAGTAGTCGCACAACTATAAGAGGCAAAGTCAATATCCGAACTCATGCCTCTCCAGGTGTACTCAGTCTAGGCAACATACACTATCCATCCACTTGCTAAGGTCAAAAGTTGTCCATCTATACACCATTGCAAAGCAAACACAAATTTTAAAGACATTGAAGATGGCCAAAATATTCCTCCTCAAGTACTCCTGGTTTATTACTCCATGACTCCTGGGTGTACTGTTACTCCGCCAAGGCAAAATAGATATAAAAGTGTATACCTTTTAAAGGACAACAGGCAGCCAGCCTCGCTAGCCTTGTAGATATAGTTAATTGAGAGGTTAGAGTATGTAACCTCTATGAGTTTCAACACTTTTTTTATTGGGCATCCCTGTCAGTTATGGTGATTCTACTAGTTAAATTATAGTAAGGAAAACTTTATTCAATGAAAGCTATTGCAATGCGTGAACGAACCATGCAATAGGTCTTGTAGCTGGGGAGAAAAATTGAACTCGATTCCAAATACAGTATTGGCTAGCGGGAATTTATGATTAAGGAGCAGGGTGCAGGTCGATGCATAGAAAATTACTAAGAGAAAATATCAGGAGTAAGGGGGATATTGGTTAAAGCAACTAATAGGATTCTTACTGAAGGCAGGCCATAGTGATTAGACATACCTGGGAGATGGTAATGGGTGAGGAACCTGATTAGTTATTAAGGGTGATAAGAAAAGGGAAAAGATTTTTAAATATGTAGAAATAATTTTGTAATGACTGGTTAATCATATTACTACATTTTTGTGGCAACATAGTACTCATTTAAGCACTTGAAAATAGAAGTTGTACAAAGATTACATTAAGACATGGTACATTGGGTTACCAGAGGGTGGGAGAGCAGAGAGGAGGGCGGTAGATGGGGGGAAAAATTAAAGACAGGGTATATTGACTAATTATTTGTTTTTTTATAGAAATAAAGGTCGTACCCATACTGCTGACATGTAACAATGTGATAATATAGAATTAAACTTGTGAGTCTACAACAGAAGTCATCTGTGCTAAATAGGAAACAAAGTTGAAAAGGACCAGAGTAAAACAAAAGTACTAGGACAAATAGGTCGGGACTGTAAGTAGCAACAACATTCACTCATCTCCTGAGTATTTCAAGTGTTACAATTGGTGAGCTAAACCAGCTTTGCAAGATTTTTGCTAAAATGGGACAATGCAGAGTTTCTAAATATGAAGTCCAAAAATGGAGGTCTAGTTGAAAAATTCAGGGAAGCCTAGTAGAATTTAGTCCAAGAGAGACTCTTTATCATGTACCATATATCTATGTAGATATTTATTTCAGTCAATTTCAGGAATGCTCCATGATTAGGACTAAAATTTAGTCCATTGCATAGAACCACTAATGCTGTGGGTTATCAACAATTTACTCCCATTGTATTTGGTAGGTGGCTAAGGCATTTTGTAGGATTTACCCACCTTGGAGAAGGGTGATTTTTCATCAATGATTCATACCCTTTTTTAAGGTGGAAAATTTTGTGGACAAGACCCCTAGTGAGCAAACAGCTTGAGCAGAGCTATAGTTGGGTCATCTTGTGAGAAATGAGTACTGAGTGGCCTATTTATGATTGCTAACACTCAGAAAACAAAGCTAGCTCTTGATTGGTGGTATCATGGCTAATTTTCAACAGATAATTTTTAGGTTTATCTTTTCTTATGGGATTTATAATTCAGTGAAGACACTTTACAGGAAAGGTCATAAAATAAAAGCTTCCTTCGTTGAGAATAATTTGCCTTCGGTAGGGTTCAGTCACAGGTTAGCAGCTATTGCTAGACTTCAGAATAAAGTTTTCAAGTACAAAAGCCCAGAAGCTACTGAATAACAGTGGAGTTTTTTTTTTTTTTTAATTGTTATGTTTTGTTTTACTTTTGGTTGTTTTTGCTAAAGCTCATTACAACTAATATTGGGGAACAGGAATCAAGAATTTGGGATTTAAAGTAATTAGTAGCCCAAGGATAGGGTTTACCTTACTGCTATCTGGACATTTTTCAAGATTATGACCTGCCAGTCAAGTTGGGCCACTAAACTCATGCCTTGGGATAATGATTTTAGTAAAGTTAGTATAAAACGCTTTTCCTTCAATATTTGAAGAGGTCAAACAATTGACAATCTCCTTCTTTACAGTGAGAGACAGAAAAGCCAGCAAATTATACTTAATACATCATGAAATGTCTATAAGGACTAGAGTACAGTCAGCCCCCAAGGTTAGTTGTCTGGCATGAGCCTTGGGATCTATGCTTCTTGAAGGTCCCATTCATAGTTAGTCACTTGGACTTCGATGCCATATTATATAAGGAGAAGAGATTTTGCAGTGGGAACCACTATCAAAATATCATAAATATCTTGGAATGTTTAGACCTCATCTAGAAGTCTACATTGTACTTGAATCTGTCTAATTCCTGATGACACTTTCTAGGAAAGCTTGGGAGAGTAAAAACATACTGTGTTACTTGTTAAATAAAGACAAACTGATTTGGGAGATTTTTAGTTAAGGAGTATAAAAAAGAGGGTATTAGCAATGTCCAAGGTTACATATAAAATACATTGGTGACAGCTATTTGTTCAGTCACTGAAATGAAATGCTGCATTATAAGAACAACAGTTTCTTCTTTACAAGCCTCAATAGTCCACAGTAAGTCTCCAAGTACCAGCCTTGCCTCCAATAATGCTTGGATGAAGAGAGTAATAATTTTCCCTCTTGTGAAAGGTGACATTATTTTACTGTCACAACCTTGACAATCTCTAAGCTTACAAAAAGTTCTGAGCTATGCATTCAAACATTAGAGAAGCTACCAACAAGAGTCACAATGAATGTATGTAATCAGTAGGTCCAGGTACCCATGTGCTCATAATACCCATATTAATTAAAAGTAGGACAACATAGATGAGCAAAAACAGGCCAGGAGCCCAGCCCCTCTTTTGACAGGTCCCTCCACCTAACAAAATGACTAAAACTAGTTAAAATATTTCTTCATAACTCTTTTAAATCCAATAATCCAGGTTTTTATATCAATGCATTAGATTGCTTGCCTTTTTTACTGCACAAGGAGCCAAATAAATCCCAGCTCTTGATATAAGTCAATCAGCCTGGATGCATTTCTGAGCAGCCCCTATCTTGCTTTATCCCAAGTAATTTTATTCTCTAAGTTAAGTCCATAACTTTCTTCCCCCAAAGTATTACCAGTTTTTATAATATTCTTAAATCTTTTCTAGGCATCCTTTCCAAGACAGCCACTGGCCCCAGCAAAGTTTCTCTTTATAATTACGTAGTTCTCAGGACTTCAGCCTTTTTACACTGAATGGAATTCTTTCTGCTACCCATCCTATCCTACTTACCCAGCTTTTCTCAGTCTTGCCTTCTTTCCACTAGTTATCAACAGCCTCCTTACTGTGTTTATATTTTATTTTTTATTTTTTTATTTCTCAGGAAAGCTGTCATTCAAAGATTTCGGATCATAGATTTTTCTGCCATCTTCCCAAATACTGCATAGATCTGAACAGACACTACAGAAACCCAATTGCCATTAGAGCTTGGACACCACGAACAACTCACCTAATCTGGGTCTAAAAGACACTCAGCCTCCAACCCTTTCATTGTCCTTCTTCTAGGGAGAGACTATAGCTAACTCTGCTATTTCCAAAAACGCATGGTCCAGAATGGAGGGGTTTAAGTTTCTTTTTGATTGCCTGTAGTTATGCAAAAGAGTCATTGACCCATCACTCCAAGTGTTGAAAAAAGAAAGTTTTTTTTTTAGAGGAAACTTGAAGGCAGTAAGATGAGTGAGGTGGGGGAGTTATAGGTCATCTGTGTTTGTCAATTGGCTTTACTCCTCTCTTATCTACTAAGAGGAGGTACTTTTACACATTAGAGAACAATATCTTGCCTAAATTGAGCTCTCACTCTCTTACAGAGACTTGGAGACAGAGGCACTATTTTCCTTCATGATTACATTTATTTTCATCTTGAGAAAGGCTGCTTGGTTGGAAAACTGGCAAGAAGTTTTTAAAAGGTTTATATCTCAAAAAGATATGGAAAGAATTTCTAACTAGTTTTCTAAAGTAAATGTTCTAAGAAAAGGGAAGTCAGAGGCCTAGACACTAGAAAAAACTTGTCTAACATTTAGACAAGCTGAGAGAACTGATAAAGTCTTCTTGGTTGGCAGGTGTCCTTCTTGGATCTTATAGTCAACAACCTGAGCACTAGGAATGAATGGAGAGTTGGCTTTAAGCTCTGACTCTGATCTATTCAAGTCAATGTCTATTATTCAGAGATATGCTATATGTAGAGCCAAGGTCACTAAGTTTAAGAAATAAAATCAGTAAAAAGAAAAGTAAGAGTAAGGGATCCTAAACTCACCCACATTGAATAGAAAATGGAGTGTGAAAAAGGCAAGGGAACCAAGTACTAATATGACATCTCCTGGCTCAGGACGTTCTCTTGCCAGCCACTGAATACCTCATCCATAGCATATTTCTTCAAAGATTCTGACATTAAAGTAGTTTCACTTTTCAGGGATATAATAGCCACATTCTCTCTGACTTTGGCACCCTTGACCTGAAAAACCTTTTGAAACATACTGCAATTAATCCATCTAATATATCCTAATTAATGTCCTCAGTTTACTGAGTCTCACATATATATTTGCAAAACTATCAAGTCTTAGAAACTGATGCTTTCCTCCTAGACCACCCAGGAGTCAAGCATGCATCAACAAGGCATTTGGATAGAGTTGCCAGAGGCACCGGAAAAAAAAAATTAGAAGATGAGCACACAAAGTCAAGCAGAAGGGTGGGTTGAAGCCAACTACCTCCCCTTCTCTCTACCACATTGACCATTACCAGGAATTAAATAGTTGACACATTTGCCATTGTTCACCACAAATATATTTTTTAAATGTTTAGATTCCCCTTATCTCAAATGGAATATTTAAATAGCTCTTTTACATGCCATTAATCAACAAAGATTGCTGCCATTTAGCTTTACAAAACTCAGAAACAATTCTATCATTTATTTTCTTAAAACTCTCAGTGGTTTTCCCAACATTAGGTCAAAGTCACCAAATTTCTTAACCTAGCAAAGAGGATAACATACTGCAAACATATTTCTTCTTCCATATTTCATACCAGTGGAATTTTGTCTACTGTCATTATGTTAAAGGTGTCTATTGATATTGTGCAGTACAGTGAAGATTTCCAACACATTACTTTCAACTATTCTCCAAATGACACTGCCCTTCCATCCCATAAAATACATTAATCACAAGCTAAAATGATTATCATTTGCATCAAGGTGATAGAATTTTCACTGATGAAGTAAAAGTCATCTAATTTCCCTTAAGAGCAGAATGTAACCTCTTTAGGGATTGGATATATTGCTTTCATCTTTTGTCCACACTGACCATAGTATAGAGTCTGGTTCATGGTTGACCCTCAATAAGAGTGTGTCAACCGAAAGAAATTAATTAATTGTAAATGAATGAGTGGATAAATGACTCTGTAGAAGAACTAGTTAGAATTAATTTATAACTCTGGAAAAGAGAAATGCAAATGTGCACTCCAAGGGATCAAACTAATGATGTTAACTTGTATTAACCATGCTGGATAACTGGGTAAATGAACCATAGATTCACCCTACACAGATATACAAAAACAGCCATACACTGTGCATAGGTGTATACATGGGAAAAACCGGCATAATATCAATGATTTTTTTTTATCTTATTCTTCTACTTCTTTGGAAAGCAGGAAAATGCATTCTGTTTCCTAAAATCACTTTTTCTAACAATTTTTTATTGTGTTGTATTGATTGATCTTCATCAGTTTTAGCCTTGAAATGATAAAAAAGAGTAGAATACAAACAAGGAACTGCCTGCACAATATTTAGGTGAAGAAAATTTATCAGTATGAACAGCTCTAACATAAAAGCAGTAAGAAGAGTACTTCCCCAATGCCCAAGTATAGTTCTCAGCTTTAATGAAAAAGAGACAATTATAACAAAGGCACTTGCTCACTTCAAGTCACAATTCATCAAGCTGTCAAAGACAATAAAATGCTACATACCTAATCTTTCCTGTTAACCATAATGTAGGCAATGCAATTACATCGTTGCAGCAAATTGGCAAGAATTAGAGGAAGAATTAATGTAAAAAATCTTGTGAAACTTTCTGTTCCAGTAAATGGTGTCATTCATATTTAAAAATCTGTAAAGAAATCTTAAGTGAATAAGCAATAAATACTTCTTATTAGGTCCATTTCCTTGCTCAGAAGTATTAGAGATTTTATATGTGTGTGTGTGTGTGTGTGTGTGTGTGTGTGTGTGTGTGTGTGTATATATATATACACACACAAATAAAAAGCAATTATTTCCACCAAAGCCATTTGTTAAAATTAAAACAAAGAGATAATTGTAGGTGAAATGGGAAGTAGCAACACAAAGACTATAATACATAGAAATGCAAGAGGACAGATAAATTTAATCTCAAAACTGGTCAAATGCTTTGAGCACTCTTCTTTTATAAATGCTAGATTTATATTCATACAGAAGAGAAAACTGTACTTGACTATGAAATTATATGATTAAATATAAAGAAACATTTTCTAAATGACCTATATTTGCAAAACTCAATTCTTGGCACCATAAGACATATAGAAAAATAAAACAAGGCCCCTCCTCTGGATTCTGGCTGCTCTCTCTTGTGGGTTCTCCTTTGTTGTCTCATGAACACCTCTATTCTTGTTGCCATTTGGAATCCCTCTATGTTCTCATTACAGTCTTGTCCATGTGTGTACTTGGCCCTACCAGATCCAGCTTCCCCCTTAAATTGCCCCCTAAGTTTATGAGCCAGCAGTATCACTCTCATCTTTGTGGAAATGCTCTATTCTTATACACACACACCAAAACCACCACTACTCCAGCTCACATCTCTCTCTCTCTGTCTCTCTCTGTCTCTCTCTGTCTCTCTGTCTCTCTGTCTCTCTGTCTCTCTGTCTGTCTCTCTCGCTCTCTCTCTCTCTCTCTTTCTCTCTCTCCTTGCTCAAATAGGACACATCTCTATTTCTATTCTGACATAGCTACTTCATGTTGAATTTTCATCTTAAATTTCAAATCTTTTCTTAGAGAAACACACTTTTACCTTTTTCTTATACTAATTTTTATCGGTAGATACATACCACATGTTATATTCTTTTTATATTTTTTTCAAGGGGCATAAGGCTGCAAAATTTAGCCCTAATTATGTACAGATTTTAGGGAGAAGAAATGCTTCTTTCCAGAAAGCAAACTGCATACATAAATTTTTCACAAGAATTATCTCATTATCCATAATCCCATTACAAGTATGGCATAAGAAGGCAAGGTTAATAGAGTAAATGTCTAAATAAGAAGTATTAGATTAATTTAAGAAACTGAAGAAAATTTGGAAAAGAGCATTTATTTAGAATCTAAGGAGAGTAGAATTTCAAAAGAAATTGCAATAAAGATATTAAAAATTGACTTATTTATATCTATAAGAAATATATTCATTAATCAAAAAAAATAAGAGTTCTGTGGTAGACACAGATACGTGCTATCCAGCTATGGGCAGGTATGTGCTATCCAGAGGCATCCAGAGGCATTTCCAGAATAAACCTGATGTAAAGCTACAGCATATGTAGCAGGTAGCCTTCAGCGATCAGCTCCCTCCAGGTCTGCCTCAGTTTCAGGAGTCACACCATTTTTGAGCCCGTGTTTATTGACTGAGCAAGGTGAGGGTTTAAAGTCCCATGGACTTTGGCCTGGTATAACACTCTGATGGGCAATACTTACTCTAAAACTCCATGCCAGTTTGACTTGGCTTTGCAGGGCCTACATTGTAGTTCAATTACTTTCATGGCCAAGTTTTACTTCTTCCTCTTTGTACCCCAAGCTCAATCTCAGCTCTGGGAGAACCCAGAAAAAGGGTCCAAAAAAGTGGGCCTTGGAACTAGATGACTCAGGAACCTGCAGGCAATGAGGATACCATCACTAGTGGTAGGTCAAGAGCATTCCTCCAATAAGGTGGCAGTTATGCTTTACGAGTGGTAAACTAGGAGATCATACCAGAGAAGCAAGCAATAAATTACCACAGGTAAAGATCAGGTCTTGTAACTAGGGAGGAACTTGTAGATGTGAGGATAACATAGTGGAATGGCTGTGGCTAAGGTCCACTGGTGCTCCATTTATAAAGAAAACAAGCAGCTGAAGTAACAGGCAACCAAAGCTAAGTATAAAAGCCATAGGCCTGTTTGGTTGCCTACAAAGGCACTCTCATTATCTGCATGGCAGGGCAGAAAAAGTCAGGACCTAATAGACCAAATAGTTAAATGCCCAAGAACAAACAAGATGAAATGCTCAACCAAGGCAAATCAGTTACACCATAGTCAGGGCTCTAATTAGGGAAACCTTGGATCCTGACATGTGAGATAGAGCGTCTATCCCAGTATATATGGAGTAGGTCTTAGGGCACAAGGGGTACACAGGGGTCAATGTGTCCTTAAAGAAAGGACCTAAGTATACTCGGTAGTCACCTTCTAGCTATCATCCCCCTCAGAGTCTATCTCAGCTGTAAAGAACAGCATCATCTGTTCCAGGGCAGTGCATCACTGGTTACTAATTGAGAAGGAGGTATAAAGTTTAGACAGTTTAACCTGATGCACAACACTCTAACAAGCAAACTTGCTCCAGAGCCCCCTGCTGATTTGGTTGAAGCCTTTCCAAGTCTGTTAGTGTATTTCCTCTACCCAAGCTCACCTTGTCTCCTTTTATTTCACAGATTTCTATTTCTAACATACATCTCGAATCCCAAATTCCATCTCAACAACTGCTTCCAGAAATACAAACTGCAGCTCAAGTAGTTTAAGAAAATAGCTGTTAGACAAGTATTAACATGCAATTAGAAGGCATTTGTTTTGTTTTCTTGTTTATAGGTAATAGTTAATAAATCATAAGAAGCATCTGAGGTGATATTTTGCATTTCTGAGAAAGAGAATTTTTGGTCATCTGTAAAACTATTCAACTTTTGTTGATTCAAAACTTTGGAAATTCCCCAGGTGAATTCTAAAACTAACCACCTTAGACGAAGGTTAGGGAGAAACCAAAAAATGAGGCAGGCCACTCCAGATTGGTAGGTTTAATAAACAAGGGAACTCTCATATGAGGCTTGTCTTAGGCGCCTGTAAGATTAATAGATGTCCACTCCAGCCAGAATCTTAAAAGTTTATATAGAGGCCTTAATGAAGTTCAGTCATGTTTAGTACAGAAGGTCTCAACAACACTTTAATCTCTCAAGGTTGTGTCATTGAAACAGTTCCAAAGACAAGGGATGGGGTGAGGAGCCTCTGATTGCCCTAGACCAGCTCTGGGGTCAACCAATGGTCACATCCTCTTGACCTCCTCCAACATTCTTCCAAGAATCAAAACAAAATATTCAACTTCAGTTGTCCTTTGGGGTGTTTTTATGTCTTTAGTTCAGTCTCAATATACTGTACTCGTTCTCAGTCAAAACATTAGATTCTAATAAAAATATGCAGATTTTCTGGTTCACTTGAACTAAGTTAGATAAAGTTCATATTTATAAAGTAGATATAGCATAGTTGTAAGAATAATAAATATTATTCCATAGCTATTTACTCTAAATATCTTATTTAAGATTCAGTGAAGAAAGTCTGAGATTGAACAATATCAGAAAGAGAGTGTGTGTAGAAATTTTAAAAAGACATCTATGGACTTCTAACATTAAAGTGTCAGGAAGATGAAGAAGAACTGGAAATGAACAGCCAATGAGGAAAAGAAGAACCAATAGAGAATGTACACATACAGAATACTTTACAAAGGCAGAGAGAATTAATAGTGTAAAATCCTTCTGAGATATCAACTAAGATGAGAATTAAAATTAGCAATTGGATTTTGCATTGTGAAGGTCATCGGAGGCATCGATGGAAAATTTTTATGATGTAGCAGGGCCAACATACTGATTGGAATGTGTGTAAGAGACAATAAGAGAAGATAAATTAAAGTTGCATTCATAAACAACTCTTTTTAGGATTTTTATTATAAAGAGGATAGTGAAGTTGAAAAGTTGATGGAGATAAAATGGGAAATTTTTTTTAAGGATGGGTGAAAGATGCACTAAATAGATAACAGGTTCCCTTTGAACTTCAAGATTAAGCATCATGATCATGTGAAGAAGATCAAAGCAAAAGCACTATTCTGTTTTGTTGGGTCAGTTTTATTTTTCATATAGAGTTTTTACCAAAGCCTTAACTCATAAATGTCATTTTAAAAGACACTATTTTTTTCAGTCAAGTACTTTAAATTATGATCCACTCTCTTTAACACTTGCTCACTTGTAATACTCTCCCAAATAGCTCATTGTTAAAAACACCAAGTTAACTTAAAATCTCTTAACAGGTTAAACATTAGCACTTAACTCCTAAAGTATATTAGTACAAATTGAACTTTAAGTAAAAAGCACTCAAGGCTGTTTAAGACTTTAGTGCCTTCTTATAAAGGTATCGTATTTGCAATCAGATATGATTTTCATTAGCTGTTATTGAAATAATCCACAGAACAATGTTTCTAATTGGGATTGTAAGAAAACGTTTCTCTTTGCAGCAAGAGCTGAATCAAGGCAAAACTGTGGGTTAAAGAAAATGGCTCCATTACCTTCTGGGCCCATTTATTTTTGTCTCTCTCCATTTATTTGGCCAGGAATGAACAGGGGCCCTGGAATGCAGGTTATATTTAATTGACTCTCTCTATCAGCAGCTGTTTGCTTTGGGAAGCAGGTGAGTGTTTGAGCAGCAACTGTACCCATTGCCAGAGTAAGCAGACATCTAACCATTCCTTTGGCTCCTGGAAGTAACTACATTATCACTTCCCTTTCCAATTCCCCACCCTGCTGCCCAGAGATGAGTTCTAAATGCCCAGGGCTCAAGGTGAAGAAACTGAAGCTAAGAAGAGTTATCCCAATTTCCAGCAAATTTGTATTGTTAACAGTTTGACTTTTCAAGGGATTTTGGAGTAAAGCAATCAACCCTCTGCTAGAGTTGGGCAGAACACAAGGCTGAGACTGCTGAATCGATATGTGGAAACCTGACTGACGACACAGGCAATTTGATGCAAAATTTGGGACGACAACTAAAGATAAATTACTTAACACAGTTGGGAACCAAAATTGTGTTCAGAAAGAGAGACATACTTTCCTGAGAGGACTGAGAATTGTACTGATAGGGAAGTTATAGACACAAACAAAAACTCTTACATTTATTCCATGTGCAACTCTGTAAGTTCTGATGCGTACTTTTGAATTGTTTTCGTAGAGGGTGGGGAAGTATTGTAAAATACATGTAAATCAACAGTGATATGAATGCTGCCTCTTAAAGTATGTAACTATATAACGGTTAGGGCTGAAGTATAGGAAAATGCTTATTTTGTGGAGAAAAAATGCAATATATAACATTCATATTTTTGCCTCTCTGAATCATGATAAAATCCTTTTAGAATTCAATTTAACTATGAAAAACCTGTGCAAGAATATTTTATTAACATTTATTTGTATTTCAACTAACTCATATTTGTGTACTAAAGGAAGGTACTCTCCCCCTACTCCCAACTAATATTCCCCTGTAATGCAATATATTCAATAGTTGCAAAAACCAAAGTGAACAGATCTGGCCACCTGCTCAAACCTAGAATATGTGAAGTGAAGAGGAAGGGAAGGAGGATGCAGAGAGGGAGAAAGTCAGTTAATTATTCAGTCACGGTCATTGCCAATTAAGAGAAGACAGTCTCCTTTCACAGGTATAAGCAAACAAACAAATGGCTGAAAGGATTGTTTCATTTGTGCACTGTTTCAGTGAAGACTTAAGAGAGAGAAAAGTAATGCCTCCCAAGGTGTTGCAGAGATTTGTTTTTGGCTTTTCAGATTTCAATTCTTCTCTCTAATTGAATCTCGAAGTCCTTTTCAGAAATTACCTTATCCAGTAAGGTAATTATGCTCTTGCCATATTTAGTAGATGACATGCAACATGAGCTAAGACAATTAGATACTTCTTCTTGAACAGAAAGACAGAGATCAAATATAATTGGAATCATCCTATTCTAATAACCATAACTGACCCAGACTTTCTCTTCCTAAACTCTCATACTTCTTGCTCTCTAGTTTCTGGGACAACTTGACCTGCTCATTTCCAAGTCCAGACCTAGTATTCCATGAATTCTGTATTCTCCCATTATTTTCCCAATAAATTCTTTTTTGCTTAATTTAAATAGAGCTTATTCCTGTTGTTTGCAATCAAAGATCCCAAAATTTGTACACAAGATCATAATTGGCCCTAGTGTGGACAATTTTACTGGGTATTATGCACCATCCCAAGTCTCCATGAACATACTTGTGTCTGTGTTCCTATGTGTGTAAGAGCAATCTCAACATGAGCTCTCTAACACTGTTACGTCTTGGCCACTTCCTTTAGCAATTTGTGCTACCATTATGGTAGCAAAATTAATTATTTTCCTTGGCATCCTTTCTTAAATAAAACTGGTCAACAAGGAGTACAGTTACAAATTCCAAATATCTAGAAATTATCCTTTATACCTCCCTCTCCTCCATTGCCCTTAACTACTGCCTCACCAAGTCTTAATAATTACTTCTAAATATCTCCCAGATCTATAAATAGGACTTCATCTCTGCCATCACTGCTCAGGATGCTGCTCATTTCCCTCCTGAGCTACTGCAAAAGCTGTATGAAAGTTCTGTTTATATTTATTTGTGTTCCTTTTCAACCTATTCATATACAGCATCAGAGTAATCTTAATGAAATAATAATTTAAACATCTCGCATTTTGCTTTAATCAGTTCTGGAAAGTTCAACTTTCCAGAACTCTTAGAACAATGTCTAAAATTCTTAATATGCTCTCCAGGTCAAGTATTCTGACACCCCTCACTCAGCCTCTTACTTCACATAATCTTAGTACTCCACTCACATTGCTTTTTCAGCTCCAGAAAGGAGCTATATTTTCTTTCATCACAAGGCCTCCGTATCTACCTTTACATATTTGCCTGCTCATCTCTTTCCCATCTTTTCTAATTAAATCTTAAGCATCCTTAGGATACCATTTTCTCAGAAACACTTTCCAGCCCCACCAACTAGACCAAATTCCTTTAGTATGCTTTCTTCAGAACCATAACTTTTCTTGACATCACTTATCCCAATTGTGTTTGCATTGTAGGAATGTTTGATTAATTATTTACTCCCCACCCCCACCCCCACCCCCGACAATGGAGTTTTAGCTATATAAGAGCAGGGACCAAATCAATTGTTTTCATCCTTATTGCCCCAAAACTAAGTACAGTGTCTGACCCATGGTAGGCACATGGTAATTAATGAATAAAGTCAACCTTCCCTGTGAAAATCTGACTTCCTTGAGGACAGGCACTATGATATCTGACACAAGTGCTCAAAATATAGTTGTTGATGTATCTTCTACTTGAGTTTAGTAAAGGATTTTTACCTTAACCATTGATGAAGCTTAAAAACCTCTTTACCACTCAAGGTCATGTACACATTTTGGCCACAATCTAATATTGCACAATTTATTAAAAATTATTTTCAGGATCAATAAGCCAGGCATGTCACTCAGTAATCTTTCATCAACAATTCATAGATATTCTTTTCCGACAGAGAACATTTCAGAAAATCTGAAATCATCAACTTCAGCAAAAACAATTAGCTTGTCCATTAACAGACTACATTACTTTATAAACTCTTAAGATATTTAAACAAAATCCTAAATTAAGTATCAACACTATCCCAACTAACACCTAAACATGTGCCTTCGATTCTCTGGTGGCAACCTGAAAATATAGATCGAGACTCTAATCCCAGCACAATGTTCATGATCCTCCTGAAGACCTCTGCGTTTGATAAGCCTCATTTGGTCTGCTCTCATTTTTCAGGGTTTGCCATGGTGCTCAGGTGCTGATTAGGACTGGCAATCGTTCCTAACTGAAGATGAGCCACTTTTCCCACTTATGTGGCACTGACTTCACCTATGGAGTGGCATCATTAGTTTTTGCCTGAACTTCAGAAAGATTAAAAAAAAAAGCCTAAGGAAACCAACAGATCATATGATCAAATAGTCACATGATACATAAAGTCAGGGAATATATTTCTATTTATATGTTTGCTATATAATAGGCCCTTAATAAATACTTTAAAAAACTGTGGCAGAAGAGATTTTTTTGCTTCCCAGTCATATTTTGTCCTGCCCATGGTGGGAGGGTACTAAGGTAACTTCATTTAAGATAAGAAAGGCAGCCAAGTTTGGCATAATAAAGGTTTACTTACCTGTAGATGCTTCATTCTGAAAACAAACAAACAAACAAACAATATCTAATCTTATGCCTGCTAAGGAATATCCAGGGGACTCAAGCCAGATTTTAGAAAACAATTATGTCATCACTCCCATCTTTTGTCAATTCAAATCTGCTCTATTTGACTAGTTATTTCCTAACCATCCTAAAAATAGGATGCAAATTTATGCCTTTTTTATAGGACAAGGATTTTACTCTGAAAGTGTTGACGGCCATCTTGTGACATTTGAAGTTAAAGAAGAAAGCCAAAAACAAGAGAAAGAACTTGAAAAATATAGAGAATATTTAGTCCATGATAAAAATGTTTCTGTCTCAGACCACATTGTGTCTAGATCTATTCAATTATAGGAAGGAGCCAATAATGTTCCTTTTTTACTTCAGTATGAATTAGTTTTTCAGTTCTGTGAATAACTGATCTATGATCTGCCAGTTATGTCCAAGAAAGACATCTCTCAGATGACTAACTGCTCCCTGGTACATTGTGCTTAGATATATCTTACCTCTAACTTCAAAACCACAAATTCACTCACTGAGGAAAGATAAACAGAACCATCTTTTCCAAAAACTCATAGAAGACCACTAGAGAGAGGATAACAAGGAATTTTCTTCTTATTTCTTCACACCTTCAACCCTGCTGGTAAGAAGGTTTTTCCATGCTGCACCATGATTATTTTGAAAGACTTAGGTCCACTTCTCTCAAAGACATGGGGACATGGTTGATATCAGCTACACAAGAATCTACCCAAAATTTTCTTTAAGACTTTGACTTTAAACTCCCTGCCAGGATGGAGTCAAGGCCCTGGAATCCTAATGAAGAGGGCATAGACAATTGGAAAAGATATAGAAGAAACTAAGGCTTCATAGGGAGGAATGGAGTAAAAGAAGTTATGTCAGAGAGAGAAATGGTTTCTAAATGACCATTATACCTCTGTGCCTCCTGTGCAGAATGACAAGTGACAATGTGAAAAAGAAAAGATATTCTGTATCATTTATCAGTCTCTATATGTTTTTCTTATGAAAAATAAAATGTTCTGCTAACAGATTATTCCTGAAAAGCCTTTCAAATTGTGTAAGACATAGCAAAGCAGTTAGAAAATGGTAGTCCTAGAACGTGTTTTTTTCCCATTCTCGTAGTCTTGAGTTCCATTTCTAGCTCCCTTTCCCTCTTTTATAATAACCCAACTATGTCTAAAAGTGATATATATAATTTTCTCCAGGAAAGCATTAAAAAGGAAAAAAAAAACTGTTGTACTTTCGTTTTTTACTTTCTCCACTTGTTTATCAAAAAATCTGTGACAGGCTCTACTTGGTCTAGTATACAAAGGACTCACTATGTTTTATGCAAATTTCTTCTTGCTCACCTATCTGCTTTTATATGTCCTCTCTATTCTTCCCTGCTGCTAAGAATTGCTATACGATGAGGTTTTACTTAAAAATTGTGCTAAGAATTCAATATTTTATTGTTGGTTTTAAATATAATAATTACTTATGATTAAAATAACTTTACATAAATATAGTGCACACTATTATTTTAACATTTTACAAACAGATTCTAAAACACCTTTTTCCCCCAAGAAACAGTAGAAATTTAAATTATTTTAAAATACAGATACTATCAATTGATAAAAAATTTGGAGTGGAACAAAAGGAAATATGAATATATTGCCTGCCCCGTATTTAGAGAGCAGTTGTTTTCTCTCCATTTGCCAAGGAAAGATGCAAGCTGGAAAAAAAAAAAAAAAGTGTTTACCTAAATATGCCATGGGTATGGAAATGCTTTTGGAATTTTTCCAAAGATTTTAACCAAATATTCAACCCATAACAAGTATTCTCTGTGGCACCATTGAAGCATGCTGCAGTTACACATTATAAATGGAAGCCAAATCGCATACTTATGTAAAATGACTGGTATAGCAGAAAAACAAGTTATGTATTTAATAAGCAATCTCAAGCTTATAATGTAGTGAAACTCACTTGTAATTTCTTTCATAGCTGTTTTTTCCCCCTGCACACACTGTTCATTTTTAAAGCTCTCTACAAGGTTTTTATAAAAATCAACTCAGCCTTTATACCATCACTCCAATTTTCTTTGGCCATTGTTTTGAAAAACTATACTCCCATTCATGAATATTATTCGTATCAAAATGCATGAAACATGGTTATACACTATTCCTTAAAGCATAGTTTTTACTTATGAAATATGTACATTAATGAAAGAAGCCTTTGGTAAGTGCTTGTACTCCATATAGGCATGCTTTTTATCTTTTCAACCTGTGGGATACTTTTACACACAAAGCCATTCATCTGTATTTTGTATACCCAATGAAGGTTGTTATAGTTCATCATACTGACATTTACTACCCCATGCTTCTGATTGCCTTAAAGAAGTAGCATAATGGGCATTTTTGACAATTAAACATAAGGTTATTGTTAAAAATTAAAATATTGGTTATTACAGTCAATTCTAAAACAGACAAACCTGAAATTTTAGCAGCATATTTAAGCCTTTCATTCAAAGGTGAAACTATCCATTGCTGCTTTCAGCAGACCCTTTACTAGCTGGGTTCCCTCTCTATTGAATTACTTCATTAATTCCTATGACATTTCACTTTTCTTTAATTAGGTAATTATCTAACTCCATTTGAGCTATTTATAAATGTGTTTTCATGCATCTAACTCCTCAGAACACATTATTTTCTATCAGATAGGAGAAAAATATTATATTGATAATTAGCTTCCCCATGGACAAATGTTAGAAGAAATTTTTCTCTAATCAACTTTGATTGAAAAGAAAACAAGGCAGTATTTTGCCAGTGAATACATATTAGTTTAGATTTTCAGTGTATTTTAGATTTATTTTTAACCTTGGCTTTCTGTTTGAGCCAAAAAAGATCATCTTCTTCCTGAAGATTTTTCTCCTCTTTTGCTGATTAGCTATAAAATGAGGAGAAACACCTGATAGGCCACATTAAGAAGGATGCTAAGCGGTTTACAAGTCTCAGTAATTAATGACTATTTTTATCACAAAGAATGTAGACTGGCTTCTTCCATCTATCTGAAACTCACTGTAAGCCCCTATAAGCCTCAATGCAGCATAATTGGTGCAATAGAGCTGAAAATGAGATGGAGGATATAATATAGCTTCAGTAATCTTTCCTTTAGCTAAAATGGAACAGTAGAAGCCCCAGCAGCCTCAAATGTGGTTGCCACTAAGATTTAAAGCCAGCCAGCTGTCTAGTGCTCCTTGTAAGCCACATCACTGTTTATTTCCTTTAACTGAGTTCAAATATTTTAAATAATGAAATTTATGAGAATAATTTACTATGGCAAACAATTTGTTTCTCAGTCTTTTGGTTCTAATTGGGTGTTTTCTCCAATTAGGAACAATCATGGACTGTGTACTTGTATCAGTTTTTATTCTGGCCACCTTATGCTTATAATGTGCTCTCAAACCTCTTGAGATGAACAAATGGCTTTTGCTCTCTCAGTATTGTTATTTAAAAATCTCACTCTCTTTTAAATCATGATATGCTAATAATCAGTCTGGGGACTCAATTGGGAAAATGAAAAATGCTTCACATTCATGAAGGCATGTTAAGATAGACCATGATAAGTGCTGGAAAATTTGTTTGTTTTAGATTTGTGACCATCTCCTCTACAGGCTAGACAGCACTGTATTGTCCAAACCAGCTGTAATCACAAATAAGATCTTGGTAGATTTCTTCAATATGACAAGAAAGAACACTCAAAACCAAAAAGGTAAACAAAGAGAATGGGAGTACCTTCTAGGAGATTCTTAGACAAGCAGGATTATTTTTCGCTATCTCTTTGAATAGTGTGAAAGCATATCACTCGTTTTTTTCCTCACAATGCTGGCACCACCACCTATGAAAATAAAAAGACTTATTTCTTCAAAAGAAGGCTATGTTGGGAGATCCATTTGCAGCATCTCCATGAGTGTTATGTAACAGCTAAATGCCACCTTTCTGTGGATATCAAAAATTAGAAAGTCTTTCTAAAAGCATCTCTTGAGGATATGCCAGGTATTCAGAAATCAAAAGATTCATCGAAAACACCAAAGGAAATCAAATTAATTGGGGGTGTAGTTAAATTTAACATGGCAATACAGATAAATTTAATGGCACAGAGAAACCAGTGTAGTCCTAATCTTTTAAGAATAGATGATGAAATTCTATGTTAAGATGGGATCCCAAAACACTTCCTATTCCATTATCCCATTACTCACAGCAGGAGGATTTCAACATGAATTAGAGCCTTCTGACAGACGTTGTCTACTACCCAGTTCATTGCTGCACAAGTCCTTAGTAGGAAAACGAATTCAAGAGGAGTTATGGAAAGAGGCCCAAGAATGACTCCAACTATTGAATGAGAAAGGAAATGAAGCAAAAGTAAAATTTGAATTCACTCGTTGCAAACAAAACACTCAGAACAAATTGAGTATTACCTGTTATTTTCCTTTGACCATTCTCATAAGGTTAAAGACTTTGATAATCTAAATTATACAGTTTCCTATGATATAAATATGAGCACATGCAATCTTATTCCCCTTAAACATAAAGCTGATGTCAGTTTCAGTGGTGAGACGCACAGTTGGAAGAATACACAAGAGGCCAACGTGAGAATGAAACAGCAGGCACCAATTTTATTGTGGGGAGTGCAGTCCTATTGAGGGGAGCTCAATCCTATTGAGGGGAGCACAGTATTGTGCACACTTCTTCTGTTCCCCTTCTTGTGCTCCCTTTCTGCTCCCCAGGGGACCAAATGGCTTCACATATATCAGAGTACAATAGTGGCATTCAGCCACACATGCGTGATATAATAAGCTGAAGTATGTTTACATATTTTAGGTGCAGGGGCCCTACTACACTAATATAACATTCTAAATCCGGGATCCTATTCCTAGCCGCCAGCCTGGATCATAACCAGACCTGGGACCAGCCAGGCCTGGGACCCACAGCTGAATGGTATTAAGACCCAAAGTTATAGCATCTAGACTATATTGTAATATTACAGAGGAGATGTGGCATAGTGGTCAAGATTGCTAGACTCTGGAGCTAGATTGCCTTGACGCGATTCTTATGTCTGCCAATTTCCAGCTGAGTAATCTTGGGCAACTTGTTCACTTAATCTGTAAAATAGGATAGTAGTACGAAACTCCCTTAATAGGTTATTGGGATGGTTAAATGAGTCGATGCATAAAAATACAGTATTATTTAATAAATGAGTAAATAGAAACCCAAATATATATATTACTTTCCCAAGATCACATACTTAGGAAATATTAGGGGCAGAACTGGCATCCTGTAATCTGACATGTACTCCACTGGAGCCCTCACACTGGCTCTATAAAAGTATCGATGATGGTGAGAGTGATTCCAGTGACAGAAGTACAAGTGAACGTAGAGACAAGTAAATAGGAGAGAATTGCACAAAACATTCTGAACAAGCTGCAGTGAAGGAAGAACATAGAAAAAATTAGAAGATCAAAGGAAGGTAACTAAATGCCCCATAGCAGTGTCTGTCGGCCCAAGATCTTGCTTAAAACTATTATATATTTATTACATGAGGCACACTAAATAGATGTGAACAACTATTTCAAGTGAACAATGCACAATATATATCTGTATTTGGTTCTTTCTTGCCCCACACATCCGTGACACTTTCACACAGCATCCTGAAAAATAGCTAATTCCTGTCTCTTCCAAATAGGGAAAACAATCCTGAGACTGGCTAGTCTGTCTACTTTAAACACACCTGGATTTTTTTTAAGATTTTCGATACTGTAAAAGAAGTGGATATTATTGTTGCCTTCTTCATAATTGTTTAGTTTGGTTTCATGAGCTACAGGTACTGTCATAAAGCTACTGGCTAGTCTAAGAATACTGAAAACGTGAAGCGTTATGCCACATATTTGTTTTTAGATACTTCCAAGAAATCATTGCCAGCAAACATTTTCTATGCCAGAAATGTTTTCCTTTATTGTTTTATATTTTCTAATGTTATATAGAATGCTTTAAAAATATTATCATGTTGGATTACCTTGGCTACATCTGACTCAGAATAATTCTCCACATTTTCTATAGGATTACCATAGGATTACATGGTTGTGTTGCTACAGAGCTATTGCATTAAAATAATAATGCACCCAAGATAGAATTCCAGATTATATATATTTTTAGGACATTAAAATAAAATTATTTCCCCAACCACTCTATAATTGAATATTCTCGTGAATTTATTGTTATTTGAGTCAAATACTTATACACCACACCTTAGTTTTGCTTATTTCCTCTTCAGTCTCACATTTTTTATAAAGAGATTTTTGTGACATATTTCACTTACTGCAAAATTAGAATCAATGGGTAGGTGTTAATAAAGGCAAATGCTCAATAATAGAAAAAAAAAAAAAAACTAACCAAACAAAAACTTACAGTAGTCTCTGACAGGTGAAGATACACAGATGCCTTACAAGAATAGTTTTCTGCTACTAAAAACTTTTAGAAGAAGCAACAAATCTATGTATTATCAAAATTTTAGGGAGGATTCCTTAGTCAAATAAAAGGTTTGACAAAGGGTCCTCTGAGATTACTTGATTCTATATTAACTCAAAGTAGATCTATCTCAGGAGGTGAGAAAATTTTTCAAGAAAAGAAGTCATAATTTTTGGTGTATTTTTCATTTGATATTTGGGGATTAAATTATTAGATTATCATTGTATAAAAGTAATAGCCATAGACTGGAGCATTATGGACCTCACTTTGAATGCCAGGTTTGACATTTATTAATTATCTGAAATTGCACAATTTACTTAACCTCTTAAAAGTTCTTTTTTTAAATTGATAAATGAGATTAATAATACCTATTACATAGGGTTAGTATAAGGATTGAGTGAAATAACCTTTTTTAATGCTAATACAATTCTCAACATGGAATGAGTGCACAATATATAGCTGCTATTATAACATATAAATCTGTAGAAACAAAACTTAAACAATCATATTACAGAGACTGTTTTTAAAAGTTGTAAAATGCAATTTTGCCATAGTTGTGTACAGAAATGATTCATTTATAAAATGATTAAACCATTTTTTATCAGATCTATATATTCATTCCTATCTTTTAGTTACGACTTCTTGATCTGTTAATATTTCTTTGTTTATTTATGTTATCTAACTCTTTAATCTACATTCTCTGAAATCACTTTAAAATAAGTCAAACAATATGTTTTTCTTGTTTGGCAATTTTACCTTTTTTAAGAAGCTATAAATTCAGAGAACTTTACCTTTAATAGAGGATCTGAAGAAAGTTGGGGGTCAGTAAGAGGGGAATAGTAGTTAGTGTTCACTGATGGAATCTATTTAGTGTTGAATACAGAAATAAATGTTGCCATATACAAAATGAAGTTTCCAAAGAAATGCAAGTAGAAACTCAGCACTACGATCTTAAACTATAAATGGCAAATTAAAAAACAAGGAAACCCAATAAAAATAACAAAACAAGACATTAAATGATTGGTTTAAGCTGGGGGTTGTGAACTTTTGAAATACTAATTTTCAATGTATCAATATTTATATTTGGATTATAGAATCTTAATGTAGAACATGGACAATAACATAAAGTTCTCTGGTCAACTCCTCTACCTATATCAAGATTGAAGCATCTTTGGAGCAGAGCATGGTGAATACAGACATCACAGTGGATGACAGAGAACCTTTCCCTTGATCCTAAACCATTTCGGAGTTATTTGTTGGATAAAAGCTACTTAATATTAATTTACCAATTACCCTCAGACATCAATTATTTTTTATTTAAATATAAAAACTTGTATTTATAATTTTTCATTGATTTTATTGATCAGTATTGAAAAGGAGAAAGTTAATGTCTCCAAACAGCTGATATGCAGAATCCTCTGCCAAAGGGAGTAAACTCCACTCAACAAGCGTGCAAAACTCAGACTTGTGTCTTTTTTAAATATTCTCTAAGATTAATTTCCCTCAGGACTTAAGTCACCAAATGTTAATAAAGCAAAAACTATTTGCTCTCTTTGATCCCCCATGTTATTAAATTGCTTCAGTAGTCCACTGACAATACTCATTGTCCTACATACTTCTTTTGTTCTTCTACATCATTTGCTGCCCTTTGACACCGGAAGCTTGCAGATTTGAAAAACAAAATAAACAAAACAACAGTTCTAACCTTGCTCTATGCTTTATCACTAAAGATGCTTCTGGCTCTGCCTGTTAAATTTCTTTATTTCCTCAAACAATGAGAGGCATTCTGAAATTCCAAGCAGATCTTTGTATTATTGTACTGCAATATTATGGGGAAAATGGAGGGGAGAGATTGCACTACAGGCTGGAATGTTGGGAAAAGCATATCTCAGGAGATTTAGATATTGGGATTTGATATGGGTTTGTTGGAGGTGATAAGGAGAGTAGTTTTACAATGAACATTGTATCTTCTTGTGGAGTATGAACCATATAATAATTTTATTTTCATATTTCATTTTAGTAACTAGTCTTTGTTTTGTTTTGTTTTGATTTTTTGACCAACACAAGGCTAAAGATTGGATGCTTGAATCACGGCTATATTATCTACATAGTTACTTTTTACTACCACTTTATTGAATCCTTACAATTACAAATGAAGAGAATCGTAAATAATGTGGATGATTAAGAATGTTCCAAATTGTTTTCAGTAAAACCTGCTGAGTACAGAATCCACCCCCACTTATCTGGCAGCAGTACTAATCTGTGTTGCAATGCTATTATAATGGTGCTTGGAAATAAAGTGTTCAGTACAGGTTGCATCGCATGCTGCCTATTATGATCAGCCTTGGAGGTTAGGTTTTGAATCAGGGTTAAAAGGCATTTCTGTTTCAGACAAAACTGAAAGGTTATGATGAAAAGAACTGAGTTAAGTATATGAAAGCTAACTTTCATCTATAAGTTTAACTGTGCTCCACGATAGTGCGTACCATTCACTTTGCCTACTAACTTCAGACATATCAGTGTCCGTAATAAATCAGGAAGCTGCATATCCATGAAGTTCTGCCTGATCTACTGGTTAGCATATCTGCCTGGAAGAAAAATCCAAATGAGAAATGGAGACATCCCTTTTCTAAGGCCTTCTAAAGTAGCCTTGGATAAGATCAATCGTTGCAGCTTGACCTTTCTATCTCCTAAGAGGGTGGTGGGAGTGGAAACATATAATAGGTATTATGTTCCTCGTTCTTCATATATATCATCCCTTTAACTCCTGCGATGACCAGATGCTATATGAAATATATTTTATGTTTTATGAATAAAGAAACTGTGACTTTCGGAATTATATGCTCCAAATCACTCAGCTAGGATTTGAACCAAGTATAACACAGTAGTTTGTTTATTTGTTCATATTACACTAAATCTTTTAAGATTCCTTCCTTTTCTTTCATTGCCTTTCTATCTATAAGAATATGCCTTCCTACACTGTATACTTTTTGTTTTTCTATTAAAACTATTGTAAAAATCAAAGACAGCAGTATCATTATTGAAATCATACACCTTAGAATAACTCGCTGAAAATAGTGTAAAACCTTCATTGATAGAAAACAAATTATGCTAACAATCAGATTTTGTCCTAAATTCAAACAACCAGATAACTTAAAAACAATTTTTCGAAGATTGCAATGCCCTTAATGGAGATCCTAAACTGATGCAAGTTTTCTAAGTGGCGTCAAAGCTGTTAAGGAAATTTTAAAATATCTTTAATATGGTATCAGTGTTATGTATGCTTTATTGAACTATAATACCTGGAACAATTTTCAATTTATTTATGGTGCATATTGTTATTCTCAGTCAATTCTCTAATTTTGACTTATAAATGAAAGTTTAATAGAATTGTCTTTATTCAAAGCTACAGGGTCACTGGGCCTCTTCACTATTTTTCTGCACTGACATATTCACTTTTAAAGTCCTAGAAATTATAGCATGCAGGGAGAAGAAAAGCATTCTTTCTACTAGGATTGCAAAGTTTCCAAATTTAAATTGAAGTAGAATCTGCATAAATATTTAAATACTCCTTGGCCTATTATTATCCCTGAGTTCATAGGATGAGATTCATCTATGAAAGGAATCAAAGACGGAATTTAAATTCTCTACCAGAATAATTACCCATTGCATCAAATTTGGAGGATAAGTTATTAAAGAAACTGGGGGTCATCTACTGGTAAAGGACAGACATTAGTTCAAATCAAGGTATGACCCTTCCTGTCATACGTTAAGATGAATCTTTTCCCTTGCTGTCTTTGTGCTTGCTTTCTTGTTGCATTAACCAGAGTTTCCTCAGAGTCTATTGAGAACCGAAGTGTATATGCATGCAGATTTTTACTGTGAGAAGTTATGTGGTCATGATTCTGAAATAATCCTGGTGGGTGAATGTGGATATCTCAGTATTCTCTGGTGATGTTTTTAAGAGATTCTGAATGGGTCTGAACTCAGGCTTTTAAAGAATGTTGAATCTGTTATCTACTCCTAGATGCTGCCTGTCAGCTCCAATTTCTTTATTTTAAGGGACTAATCTCCTTTTAAGGAAGGGCATTAACTCACCGAAAAGGAAATGGTGTGCTTGTAATGACAAATGAACATGACTCTTCTCTTCTATTTGATAGAAGGGCACTTGTTCTGTCTAAATTGTATATTCTTTTGTAAACAGACTCTCCAGCCCTCTAGCTAGAGGAATCAATGCTTTGTACAGATGGTGCCAGACCTTTATTCAGAAATGCATGCACTTGATTTATATTAAAGTTTTGATATTTAACCTTCTGTCTAAACCTTAAATCAGAGCCCCAGGGCAAGGACAAATGTCTTCATCTTTTTAAATTTAAAAATTTGTTTCAAACTACAGAAGAGAAATTAAAATCCCAGAATAATTTGAGTCTGTGAGCATAAAAATAGCCCTCTAGCATAGTATGCATTTATAACGAGAGTCATAATCTAAGGATCAGTCTCTCAGAATGAGAATGAGAATCAAAAAGAATTAGAGGAAAAAAGTTGTGTCTGCAAGAAGACACATATAAAGCTTTATGAATATAAAAACCAAGCCAACCCAATTAAAATTTAAGCTTATTTAAATACATCTCTATACCCCGTTCTCCAACATACATACAAATATACTCATAAAAAATATAATATAACCTAAAATTATGCTATTTAAAATTTTTAAAAAGTAATTACAGGACTTAACTCATATAGCAGCTAGGGAAATTATCTCAGGTTGTAGCTACTGCCACCATAAGAATTGGTTTCAATTCAGTCTTTAATGAGATCAGCTATTTCCATTCATTTTCATGGGTACCTACTTCTGTAATAAAAAGGATTAATTTGAAGTTCCCAGAAATGCATCACCTAGCTCATGTTGGAGGGTAGGTAGTCTGCGGGACATAAATATAAATTCTTCAAGTAGTAGGTTGACTATTTCATTAAAAATGATGATGTTTTAGTATTTCATATACAGAACCACACAAAGGTTGTGTAAAGGAAAGTTTTCATATTGAATGTATTTGAGGAGGAAAAGCTGTCATGGAAAGATAATCATTAGTGACTCAGAGATGTACTATTCAGGGAGGGGAGAATTTTCCTTTGTCAAGCAAGTGCAAAATAATTTCTGAATCTCAGTTATCTCTAATGGATAAAACAGGCCACAAAACATATCGCCACATCTAACCTAGCCAGCGCAAAGGCAAGAGAAGGACTCTTTGTCATGGTTACCCTTCAAATGACAATGATATTAATTTATTTTATTTTCCCTTAAGAAAACATAATAATGATTGGAAGGTAACATTTGAGGTTTGGGAGAAGTTAGCGCACATAATATGATTACTCAGCCCCCTAAGTGTTAGCCTCTGATTATGAGTAAATATTTTCCTGTAATCCTTCTCCACCCCCTTAACCAATGTCATTTACATAAACAAGGATGGCAATAGCAGCCCACTGGCATGCTACATGTGAGGGAAATTGCAAAACTGGCAGCAGGTCTGTAAATTACAAATTCATTAATTTCCTGAGAAGCTTGCCATGACTGAGACTTGTTGTGTAATATAAGTTGTGCACATGAGATAATCAAACAAGTAATTTAGCTCCAATTTGATCAATTCATTGAAGAGAGAAAAATAAAAGATAGCCAACCTGGTTTCATATAAAATTAGGAGCAATCGGTGCCCTAGACTTTTCACTAGGAGTGTTGCAGAAGTGTTTTCCAGATTTCTATTTTCTAGCAAAAGGAGAATTGACTAAAATTTTGAGAGCTGACCATTAAAAACACTTAAAATGCCAAGAATTATTTGTGAAAATAGTAATTATCCATCTACTTTTTTAAAGTGGAAATCTTTTAGAAAATGACAAAACGTGTATTTTTTTGAAAATTATTTCCAGAAGCTGTTGCAAATCTTGACATAGTATTCATCATCTTGCAAATAAATAATAAAATATGATGATTCTTGACCCTGCAGCAAAAATTCCACTTTGAGATCGGTATCCTCTTCGACATCAATAAACCAATGACAAGACAAGATCACCAATAATGATGTCCTAGATAGCAATCAGCCATTATGTGGTGAGTCCATCCAGGGTTATTTCCTCCTCTGCACCAGACAGATGAGGAGGGGATTTAGTAAATGATGTATGAGTCTTTCTGTTGTACCAGCAGAGTCAGAGTGTTTATCTTCCTAAATATTTGTAAGGCTCCTGTCACTTAGATGTATAATACTCCAAGAAGACAAAAGAGGAAAAGAGGAAGTTAAACAAACAAAAAAAGTATCTTTCAAGCCACTGTGCTGAGGAGTGTCGGGGGAGGGGCTACTGCCAAGTTTCAGCAGCTCTAGGCTCTTTAGTGAACGTGTTTATGTAAAACGAAAACCACAAATTAATTCAGTGAGAAGAGAATAAAAAGAATTACAGCTTTGTTACTTCCATAATACATCCCAAACCACTGGTTGGCTTTTTTCACTCCCAAGTTTTCACCTGGTTGATTTTTCATTAGTGTCATGTTAATCAAAATCACAATTGATAGAATATTATATGAAAAGGAAAAACATTCATCTCTTCTTTTCCTCAGCTTTATTAAGTTATAATTGATAAATATCATTTTCTCTCAAATATCCAAAATAGTGTGGCTCTTGACCTCTAATAGAAAATATTTATTTCACCCGCTGCTAAGCATAGACCTTTTAACTATTAACAATGAAGATTTCGAGAGGTTAGAGCTTGAAGGACTTATAAAATTCATTAAATTCAATTCTATCATTTTAGAGACTAGATCTAGAGTTGAGAGAATGGTACTATCTAACTATAAGTTCTAAAATAAATCATGATTTTTTTTTTTGCTCATAATATACAATGCCTAAAATAAATACACTTTTCTCAGTTGATGATTGTGGACATGGGCAGTTACCCATTCAGCATTCATGTCCACTTATAGGTTCACCTTATTTATTAAACATTTGAGGGCAACAGATGTAATGATAATAGCTGAGTTTTGATGCTAGACCTAGTTTCCAAATATGGTGCCTCTACCTTCTAGGACTATAAACAGGCAATTGCTCTATCACTGAGATCCTTAGTTCTACCCATAAAATGTGATGAATAATTCACTGGGTAGCTGTGAAGATTAAGTGAAGTAACATATGTAAAGAGGCTAGCACAGTGCAGGCACTCAATAAAAATTAAATGTCACTATATGTTTATTGCTATAGACACAAAATATTTCAGTGAATGAATCAATAAAATTCAACTTTTCCTTAATTCAGACTGTGAAGCAAGTGTTAGTTATAATTTGTAAAAAGTGGAACAGATGATTAGGAGAAACTGAAGATCCAGATAACTGTTATTCACTATAATTGAATTTCCATTTGTGATTAAAGTTCAGCTTTTTCATAACTAAGAAAATTCTGAAATAATAGGTCATAGTATTTGTTGTAGATATCTCCACATGTAAAAAGACTGATTATTTCTAACAACAAGGTACCATAGTACTTACACTAGACTTCACTATTAGAATCTAAATATCGGCTCCTGATTTCATACATGAGTGCAACAGAAAAAGCATAAGCAATTTGAAACTCACTGTATGAACTGCATTTTTGATGTTCTACATAGCTCACTTTCTCGTACAGTTAGTCATTGATTTAGCAAATATATTTGTAACACCTATTATGTGCCAAATACAGTGCTCATGCTAACAAGAACTGTTAATAAAAGTAGATCTTACAAATAGAAACACTCACACACCTGCAAACAATTGAAAAACATCTGAACAAGATAACCAGTCACAGATCTGAGAGTTCAGTGGGATTTTGACAGGTAGAGATAAAGGAGAGGGAAACGTGGGCAGAAAGAATAGCATGAACAAATATCCAGAGAATGGAAATATAAGATCTGATTTGTACTCTCTGTCCTTTCTTTGTCTGCCAAAATCCCACTCTTCAAAGTTTAATACGAATGTTAAACTGACTGCTCATTTTCCCCTCATTCTCCTTAATTGTTCCCTTTCCATAACATTTTTAATTTTGCACAAGTTTAGAGCTCTGTAGATCAGGAGTGATGACTTGGCAAGGTTTAATTCCCCAGGACCTCACGTGTTACCTGGTACATAATAGTCCCCCAAAATATTAATTCTAGAATAATGGGGAGTGAGGCAAAATGAGAAGTCAAGTTGACCTCTAGAATTTAAGTTTCACTGACTGGGTAGAAAGATATGGTTCAAGTTGTTTGAGAAGAAAGGGATTGTGGTGATTTTAGCTTTGAGAGTTTGTTTGTTGTTTTGTTTGTTTTTTAGCAGTTTTTGTTTTATTCATACACACATAAAATAAAAAAAAATAATGAAGGTAAAAATTCATTTACCCAAAAGTTGCATAAGATCATGAAAACTATGTAATATAGTTTTATACTATTTACTACAAAACTAATCTATAATGTTAAAGTCTGTATGTGATTACCTTTGGACAAGGGGAAGGGATAGTGACTCTTAGGTGCCATAAGGATAATTCTGAGGGGTCTCTCTGACTGACAGGTAACTTAGATTGATTCTGGGGCATCATTTCATGACCAAAGTTGGGTATACTTTATGATTCATCAGGTTGTACACTTAGAGTTTGTACATTTTTTATACAGTTTATACTGTAACAAAAATATTTAAAAACTTGTTTTGAATTACATAGAATCCAAGTCACCAATTTATTGCATTGGTGGATTCAAAGATAAATAAGACAGTCTCAATCTTCAAATGGGTCAATATCTAAAAAATTCAGACCTGCAAACAGATTGCAAAACACAATAAGTGATAAATGACATATATGAACAGAGTTGTTTGAAAACACAGGTAAGTAAATTAACTGTGCCTGAAGAAATCAGGAAAAATTTTGTAATAAATAGTATTTGAACATGGTCAGAAAGCATGGTAACCACCCATGTTTCTACATATTAGTTATTGTAGGTGGTGATTTTAGTTTTGATGACAATTGAATATTCAAGTGAAGGTCCTGGCCAATGTTTGCATACATAGAACTAGAATTAAAAAGGAAGCCAGAACTTTAGAAAGAGATTTGAGAGTCATCAACATAGTGACAACTGTGTACAAGATGAAGAGTGCTCTAATATAGCAAATTGATAAAAATTAGAAAAAGATTTAGGAGTGCTTTTAGAGTATTCCATGGAGAATAAAATAGTCAAAAAGAAAAGAGCAAGATCAAGAAAAACTGAGAAAGAATTATTAGATCTTTTACTTTTTTTCTTGATTTTTGACCTTCCTGTTCTGTGGTCACTGGATACCATAAAAAATTATTTGGGTTAAGTTGGAAGTCATTTTATCAGAAGGAATTTATCTTCCTCTATGCTGGTTGCACTTATATCTATGAATATCATATCACAGAACAGTGTATAAAAAGCAATATATGTCAACAGCTTTATAAGGGGCAAAAAGAAAGTGTTTATTCAAAGCTATTTCAATATATTACTGTGACTGGCACATACTGACATCATTTTAATAGTGCATTAGATGACTTTGCATTTATTACTGTATAATATAAATTTTTAAAAGCATTTCATTATTAACATTTCTAAAAGTTAGAAAATTTACACCAACTATCACAATTAAACTACAGTGAGAAATCATTCTTGAAGCAGAAATAAGAAGCCCGCATGCCATTTTGGAAGCAGTGGTTACTAAGAAGAAGTAAATGTACTTATAAAATACAGTTAAAGGAGAATTATACTACTCAAAGATAATTTAGCCTGCATACTACTCAAAGATAATTTGCCAAAATGTTTTGCATTTTGTAAATTGCATATGAGTTGTGAGGGTAGGAGTGTAAAAAAATGAAGAAATGAAAATAAATGACCAACTATCTAGAGAATCTGCCTGATTCAGTTTGCAGAAAGCACATAATTAGGTGTTTAGATTACTATCACTCTTATCTTTAAATTATTTCAATTCTGTTGAGAGGGAAAGTCAAATTACAAATTGTAAGATCTGATTAGTTGAGCTAGTATAAGACGAACAGAATAAATTCATAATAAGAATGGATTTTTTTGTCTGTATTATTATATAATAACCAAAGAAAACATTTCCCATAGTAATATGAAGGTGAATACATTTTCATGGTGGAGTTAGTTTAGTAATCTAGATTCATGTCCTGTGAAACCATGGAGAAGTCAGTATATTATCCTCTTTTCTTTGGTGTAGATATTCATTCAACCATCTACGCATTTATTTATTCAAATAGTAATTGAATGTTTATATAAGTCAGGCATTGACATATTTATATATTGTAGGCAACTGGCCTTATAATAATGAATAACATCCATTCCTTGCTCTTAAGAGCTGAAAACTTGGTAGCACTTTCTAGATATCTCAAAAGTTCTCAAAGAAAATTAATAGAATACTTTAAAAATCCAATATATTTCATAAAACTACCACTTAAATATCTCATCATGTTAAGAATCTTCTTAATTCACTCTGTAACATATCATATCTTATGTCCATAGTACACTGAATACTCAAAAATAGGATCTCTCTTACATGTTAAAATACTTTTCTTTCCACTAGTTGAAGGTCGTTGTTTTTGCTTTTGTTTTTGTTTTTTTACCTAGAGTACAGTTTGAATTTGTTCCCAAACATGTTTACATAAATTATACTTATCATTATAATTATGTAATTTAATTAAATATTACTTAAACTGATCAAATATGATTGTGAAAGAGTTTCTTCAATGCCGTTGTTTCTGTGTGAATTAAGTCAAATGTTTTGCTAAGACTCAATAAAAGTAAGCTTTCAATAGGGCTGAATTAACTTTAGAAGACACAACTTTAAACAATTGAAGGAGAAATCTTAAATGTAAAGACTTCTCTGCCTAGTGTAGATTACTTAAAGATGGTCTTTAAATTCTTGTTCCACTTGGAAAAATAAGACAAAACAGACAATGAACTGGGCCCATTCTTAAAAAACAAAAAAATGGAAAACAACTTTGGCCTTACATTTAAAAAATAGCTAATGAATATATCTTTATAGAGTTTAGGTTAGTGAAATCTTTAAAGTATACATAAAACAAATTATTTCATGATTCTTCATGAAATCAACTTTTCGATTAATTGACCTACTAGCTGTCCTACTTGCTTTTTGCTATGCTAATCACAAATACAATCCCAAAGATATGCAGATATACATAAAGGTGTTTCATCTTAACTACTTAATGTAGACGAATATCATTTCGTTACTTCAAAACAGGAAAAGATGCTTTTGCTTTTTAGTTTGTAAAAAAAATAGGATGTGATCATTCAAATTACAAAAAGACACAAGAACTCAAACTACTTCACATGTGCAAAGTTGTCAACTACCCTATAGAAACTAACACATTTAACGTGTCGCATCACACCACCTAATTTTTGGGAAATTAACAAACATGTTGTTTAAATTCATTCTGATATATGGGAGTTGAGGGAGGGTGAAGTGGGTGAAGGAAACTGGACTCTGGGTGGTAATCACACAATAGAATATCTAGATGTCAAATTATAATGTACACCTGAAAATTATATAATTGTATTATCCAATATTACCCCAATAAACTTAGAAAATAAATAAACAAACAAATAAACAAACAAATAAATAAATTCTGGGTTTAGATGGGTTGGAAAAAATAAATTAGACTTCATAGCCCTAGGGTCCTATTCTATGCTGACTTCTTAAAAGCACAAGACTTCTTCTAGTTTATGGATAAAAAGTTCACATGAGTAGGGCAGCACGTCCTTGGAAAGGAATGAGATATGATAGTTTAAAAACTGAGTTTTCTAAAGAAAATATTGAGTTATTTAATTCATTTAACTGTTCTTGTTGTTTGCTGCTGCACAGCACTTCCAAATGAAACTTCCTCAAACCTTGTTTTTATCACTTAATTTTCTTGTTTAATAAACAAAACAATCTATTGAAATATAATTTATATCAATGTCTCTTCTTTTTATTCCAAGTTTTCTATAATTTGTCCCTACTCAATATGATCGTATAGTTTCTTTTAACCTGTTTTCAATGGCTGGAATTTGAATATACAATTCCTTAATATTGGCATAAATCCCAAAGCTTAAAGTAGGGATCTACAAACAATGGTCCATGGATCAAATGTGACCAATCACTTGTTTTTGTATGGCCCATGGCCTAACTGTGATTTTTACATTTTTAAAATGTTGGAAAAAAAAAATGTTCCACAACATTTAAAAACTATATAAAATTTAAATTTTAGTGTTCATAAATAAAGTTCTATGGAAACATACCATGTTCATTTGTTTATGTATTATCTATGGCTTATTTCACACTATGACAGCAGAGTTAAATAACTGCAACAAAGACCATATGGCCCACAAAGACTAAAATATTTTTTATCTGGCCCTTGGCAGAAATTTTTGCCAACTTCTGGCTTAAAGAATATCCAATCAATTGATGATAGACAAAAAAATATATATATGTATATGCATATATATTTATATATATTCACATATATATGTATATGCATATATATTCATATATGTATATGTATGTATACAAAACATAGGTATGTGCATGTGTATTTTAAAAATGTATATGTATATGCAAAAACATATATATGTATATGCATATATATTTATATATAGTCACATATTTCCTTTTATTAAAAACCATATATGCTAGTCATGTTATATTCTACTTCAAAGCAACTTTAAACATGAATCTCTTTTCAGCAAACTTAGAAAAACATTTTCATCAAAATACTAGTTTAGGTTTAGTGGAAAATAACAGCATCAGAAAAGAGAAAGCAAAAAAGAAACAAACATAAAGCAAGAGAATTTAGTGAAAGAAAACAGTAAGTAAGGAGGGCAACAGGGAACAGTTTGTACAGACAGAGAAAAACAGAAACAGAATTAAGGGAAAGTAGGAGCAACATTCCCACATCTAGCCAATTCTGGCTCTGTTGCCTTTTCTCTTTACTAAAGAAAATACTACTAGTTATTAGCTCTTATATGAGATTTAATTATATAATCTCAGTTAACCCTCACAACAAGTCTACTAAAGGTATTGATTATTCTAAATTACAGATGAAGAACATAAGAATTAAAGATGTTGATCAAGTGACAGACCTGTAATTATAACTCAGTTATGATGCAAATGCCCAGGGTAATAATACCACACTGCCTTTCATTATTCTTCAATATTATGCTTCTTATTCAAGAGTGTATATTTAGTTCCTTAGAAAATAATTCATTTTTAAAATTACTGTAGAATACTGTCAAAATGAAACTCAGTTTGTCTCTTATACTTAATAACCTCAAAATTTTCTTGCAAAATTCAGGTGTTGATTTTTACCTAAGACTCTCTTGTCAGAAAGACAAGGAGAAATAAACTAGACTTGTAGTTTTCAAGGCTATTGACTGATGATTAAATATCATACTAATAGTGAATATTTATTGACCTCTTAGTATGTTTCGGTCATTTTTTTTCTTACAATAATCCTAAAGGGTATGTATGATTTAATCCCTTCTTGCATGATAGATAATTATAACACAGAAAGATTTTAAGTAATTTGCCCAAGGTTACAGAGCTAGACAGAAGCTGGGATATGAACTCAAGTGGTCTAATTCTAGAGCCATAAGTTTAAACGTAATGTCAAGCTCAGAAAATCTTTAAAGAAGTTAAATAAATGAGACTCATGATCACCTAAATGTATGAGACTTATATTAGTGGATTCCATTTTTAAAAGAAAACAAATTATCTTCCCTTGAAAAGGCAACACTGTGAATACATAATGACTATTCAAATATATACAGTCATATCTTTGAGACAAAGCAGTACAGTATCCTAACAAACATACATGAACACATGCACACAAACACGTAATAATAATGACAGTGTTAAGATGCGTTCTCGTGATCAGGAAGATCCCGTATGACATTATGCTTATCAACTTACTTATCAACTTAGTAAATAGGAACTCCTGCTATAATAAATAGCATGCTTGGAACATAGCAAGAAGATTTGCTTTAGGTTCAAGAAGCATCTCTCCTTCAGGCAACACTCCAGCTTTTCTCATCAGATCTTGGTACTATTAACATAAAATGTTTGTTGTCATTAGTGGGCTGCAAATGGTGAATAATGAACAATCTGCCTCAGGTAGTTCACATGGTCCCTGAACAATGATGAGCACAGAGATTTAGCTATCTGTTCAACCTTATTACTGTTTTTAAGTCAATTTCAAGAGATAAACATTCTCTGGAATGAGGCAAAGGAAACTCACTGCTACTGGTGTAACTTTTTGTCAGTAAATTGTCCTGGATATTTTATCAACACAATGCACTGCATTTCACAGTAACTAAGCTATTTTAAAAGACAAATGCTAAAATTATAATGTAATTTTTAGACACTCTTTTCCTGGAGGTCAGTGAAAGGACACTGAGTAATTACACCATAACATGAAATACTTAATTGCAGTGGTGCATATTACCTCTACTAGATAAAGCCATTTTTATTACAGCAATTTTTCATTTCTATGAAACACTTTCTTCTCCTACAGGAAGTCTGACACCAGAATATATCTTAACATTCTGAAATCACTTGTAAATGTGTACAATTAGTGAGATAATACCCTCCCCCAAATGTTGATTTTAATTCTAAGGTACATCTTAAACTAGGTGATCCCTTAAAATGGAAAAAAAAAATGATCTACTATTGGTATGTTAGAGAAACATATATTTTTAATTAAAGAAAGTCCTTTCAGCTTTCCACTACTGTTAAAAATTGACATGTTTGTAGATCACATGGAATGCTCACCACTTCCTCCTGACATATTAAAGTTTTAATAGTGGCAGCAACCATAACTTCTTGTCTCTCTTATCACCAAAACCATGACCCTGTGATGTAGTGAGAAATAAAAGCTCCTAACTTTCAACTCAGTTGATTGGAAAGTTTTCATTAGAAGTAGATTCTATTGCGGCCCTATAACCTACATTTTAAAGCTCGTCATCTATTTTAGCATTAATAAACTGACAACTATAAAACTTTAATGAAAACACAATCACAGTCTTGATAAATGCCTCCACTGGGTAATCTATTGCAGCAGTGATCTTTGCATTACAATTATTTCTTAAAATACCAAAATTCACAAATTCACATTGTTTATACACACACACACACACACACACACACACACACACACACACACACACACGAGGTTATAGTACTAGGCCTTAAAACTTAGTTTTAGAATGATGTCTTTTTTTTATTATCCACCTATCGAACAGCAGTAGTCACCAAGAATACAAACAACCCTAAGACAGTCAATCCTGATAATCAGGAAAATGTTAATCATTACAGACATCGTGGTACATTTACTAATGTGCAATGCACTGTTTTTCTTTCTTTCATATAGTGTGAAGAAATTTATAAGTTGGCTTGCCTAAATATTGTAAGTACCAAAATGATTATATAAGTAAAAAATTGAAGCGAACTTGCTTTCATTTAAGATTAAAAGTCCAAATTAAAAATGTTCCCCGCAGATTCAGTAATAAATAAAGCATGTTATTCCTTTACCTTAGTCTTAATTTTATTTAATATGTTAAACTTATAACTATCAGAACTTAAAAAAAAAAAAAATGCATCTGAAAATTCTTTCCAAAATATACCCCTGTAGACCTCTAGATGGCAAACTTTAGTAAATTTTTGTGACTGTCTTGAATTCACAGTTCTTAACAATTCTATCTAATCCACCTATTGAAATGAATTTCTGTTTAATAAGCTGCTCAGATATATTTGTGCTGTTATGGAATAATGCATGAAAAGAGTGAATTATGTATTTTTTTCTAAACTTTAATCCTTTTCTTTGGGATAACCTATTTGTATCAAGATGATATTCCAGTGTCTTCTACCAGTGTCTCTGATGTACTGAATATTCTGTAAAAATTTTACTTGATAAATGATTTCAACTGGCTTCTAAAATCAACTATTTCTTTATAATTATAAAGATTAGCTATAGCTTTTATTATAGGAATTACAGAAATCTCATAAAATAAAAAAAAGTCTTGAGAAATACAAAGTATAAAATATGTACATATTATATGTATGAGTCTATTATTAGAATCTCAAGAATGCCCTTTACAAAACAAATATTGAAGAGGACAAATTTCCAAAGCATGCATCTTTTTGTAAAATATCATGCATGTTGGTTTAATTCTATAATTACTGCTATTTCTTTAGTTAACAAATATTTATTTTCAATGCCAACTATACTTAAGAGTTGTCATAGGATAAACTGAAATAAAATTAGTAAGAGAGTTGATAATTAAAGCATCAACAAGTGCATTTACATAAAATACCATTAACAAGAATGTTGAAGTATAAAATCCAGTTATAGCTAGGCTATGTATGTTAAATTTTCAATGAGGACTTAAACTAATATTCTAAAACAATCACTGGCTGTGAGAATATCTATTAGTGTACTAGATAGAGAAAATCCATTATTTAGTATATTGAATATTGTAGAACCCCCTTTCTAAAAGAGAGCTCCTACCCCAAACACATAGTAACTATGGGAATGATATATTAGCATGATGCAGTACCAACTACTGACTAAACCAGGAATCTAACCCAATTGGCATAAGCATCTGACAGAAGCTGGGACAAAGTTCTTTTCAAATTCAAATTTTTCTAGCTAAATTAAATATCTGGATTTTCAATTCTTATTTTTTTCAAATATTAACTGAAAGTGAAAATATCTTTTAAGATATGTCTTCTAATAAAATCCAAGTATAATTAATATATTTACAAATGATAAATATAATTGTACATTTAACTTAGGAGACTTCAATACGAAGAAGACTTTGTGACCATAGAAATGTAAAGAGAACCTTAATGATTAAAAATAATATTTTCTTTCAATGACCGTTATAAGTATAAATAAGTTGTTTTTCTTTTTTGAGGATTCATATTTGTCTCTTCCAAGCAACACAAAGATTGAAAATTTTTAGAAATCTTGTCAAATATTTTGATCTGGGTTGTGCATTTAAAACTGAAATGAGATATAAAGATGAAGCCCAGGCTTGAGCTCAACTCTCCTATCACAAGATGGATGCTCTTTTAAAAAATCCTTATAATTCATTGTCACGTATTTTTCAAGCAATAGTCCTTCTCTTTTTCAACACGAGACATTGAGAATTGCTCTGTAAATACTTTTTGGATGCTTATGAATTTTCTATTATTTTGAATGGTAAAAATACAGAATATTTCCACTAGGGGCTCCTCAAGTCCTGCAACATGGAGAACATCTGCTTGAGAATTAGGTCAATTTACAGAAAAGCAGAGTAGGTGAAGAGAGAGGCAGTGCCATGAGAATATCACTTGAGCACACAGATCCAGTCATGCCTGAATCAGTCCTGCCTGGTAACTGTATGTACCTTTAAATGAGCTAATAGTTTCTCATTTTTACCAAACAGGTTTGGTAATACAGTTTCATTAGGGACCAAAAGAGTCTAATTCCACTTTTCTGACTCATGTTTTTCAGTGGGATCTCTTTTTTCTCCTTGATTCCAAAAGGCCAAATCAGAGCTAGAAGATAAGAAGGAAACTAATTGTCTTTTTAGAATCATTCTAGTTTTATACAGGAAATTTTAGTATTTGAATGACTAGATGAAATTACATAACTAGAAGCAACATAAAGATTCATCAGATCATGTATACAGATTTTTGTGTTCTTAATCTTATTAGTTTTTCTAATTCCATATACTTTTCTTTAGAAATAAGACATAGAACATAACAGGCCTTTGAAAACTTTAAATCACTACTCAAATATAAGACAGTATTACCATGGTTATTATCTACAACTAAACTCAAATGTTTGAAGAACTGTCATGTAAAAAAATAATTTCTTATTAGAGGTCATTTCAAATGGCAGCACCAGAGAAAATGGTTTGGCTAAATTAAAAGGGAAGAAGATTTTAGTTTAATATAAGAAAGAAGGTTTTAAAAACTGAAGTCCTCTAGTTTTTTAGTGTAGAATCCTAAAATTCTATGACACTAAGTCTCTACAATATTATTCCAAAAGTTGTACCCATTGTGGTCTACAATATTCCTTCAGCTCTATTTTTTAGATAAAAAGCTATCTTATCAAGTTCCCCATCACCTTTAATAAGCATACACATATATACATATATATGCACATACATATATTACATATTGTTAAAGAACAAAATTTAACTGAGTAAATTTGAAGATCAAATTGGTTTTATTAAGTGATTCATGAATAGAACAGCGTCACATCCAGCAACTAGAAGAACACCTGGAGAGGGTTATACAGAATAGGTGTTTATAGGAAGAAGGGTGTGTCAGGAAGTTACTATCAAAAGAAAAGAATGAATTATGTTTAGACCAGGACATCTTGTGGGAGGAGGGAGGAAAAGGCAACAATTCCATCATGAAGATCACTTCTTCTTTCTACTGGGGAGAGAGAGGGCCTACTTGCCATATTACCTCGTTAGTTTTGACCAGAAAATTCTAGACTGGTTGATTAAGATTACATTTCTTGAAGATGCTGAAACTGCAACTAGGTTAGGTATTAAATATAGGGTTGGTTATCATGGACTTTAGCACAAGTGACACCATTTTGAGCCTGTGATTTTCTCTTTAACAATTCCCCACTTTTGATCAGATTCTCAGTTTAATTTAGAGATGTGGTGAAAAATTAAGTCATTAGCATTACACTCAGCTATCACTCTGTAGTTCTTACAGCTATTACTGATCTTTTATGAGATATTTGCAAATTAGGATGTTTTTGCTTAATCTCTGTGGTACTCACAGGTTCCAGGTTCACAGTTCTTAAGTTAATCATTCCCTTTGTTTTTTCTTTCTTTCTTTCTTTCTTTGTTTTATGGGCTTGGAGGTTTTGTCTGTTTGTTTGATATTTTGTCTGTTTGTTTTGTTTTGTTTCTTTTTATTTTGACATTTCATTCTCAAGAAAATCATTGACAAGTGGTCAGTGGCTACAAACATGCATTTAAAGATTTTGAAAATAAAATAAATAAATAAAGATTTTCAGAGAATACAACACACCAGGGAGATTATGATGATAACTACAAACAAGATAATTTCTAATTTTAGAGTGCAATTTGGAGCCATAGTCCCCAAGACCCCAAACCAATCAAGGAAAGACCGTATTGAAGGAGTCACCCTTTTAAGTCAAACGGCTTGTTCAGTAATGTTATGTAAATGAGTTTCAACTTCCCCAGAAGTGTTGATGCAGGTATAGCAAGTGCAGTTGACCACAGCACAGATGTCCCCTTGCTCAGCGAAGATAATCAAGGGCTATTCTGCTATAAAGAATAACTTTGACCAGAGAGTCTAAGTATCTTTTCTGGGCAGCTAATACCTTAGCAACAGAATCCGCCATGTCTCCAGGAGGTAAGGGAAGTTTTCTCATCATATTCTCATTTGTATCTATTTCTAATCAGGAAAATATGGCCCTGAGAAAGGAAGTGATTCATGAATCATGAATGCCTCCTTGCAGGTTCTTTCTAGAATAGTTAGGAGCAGAGTTAGATAATCTAAGAAGCATTATCCAGCTGTGCACCAGCAATCTAGGCATTTATAGGCTCGAGCCCAAAGAGAATGATAATCACCAAAGACAAAGAAAAATCCTGTTGAAGCACAACTGTCCATTCAAACCATGATTTTTAAAGAATTTGCATACGATTTCCAGAAAACAGGTCAGTTAGTTTTTTTTTTTTTTTTTCCTAGCCTGAAATAAAAAATTCTAAATTCCAGAGATTAACCGCCCCCTACCCTGCCCTTAGCAATGGCCTGGGAGATACAGATGGTGGCATTATCTTTCCAGGTCAATGCTAGAGTAAAGGAGAGAAGCCTTTACTCTAGCATTGATCTGGAAAGATAATGTAGAGATAGAGTAAAGGATTTCATGTTTAGCTAAAGTAGGAAGTCTTGTTTCAGCTTCTTGGGTGGAAGCAGTCTACATCAATGTCAGCTACGTCTCTTCCTAGTCAATTTGACTTGAAGATTTCTAGCATTTATAAAGGATCAGATGTCAGGTTGAACCTTCTTTAGCTGTGAGATGTATACCCAAGTCTCAATGCCTTCTTGTTTTGCATCAGTGTCAATGGGCAGAACAACTTGGCAAGTTCCCTTACAATGGGGCATGAGGGTTATACTCCTCTGATGAGGCTATCCATACCCAGTCACCAAGCTCTAGACTATAACCAAGAGGATCCCTTGAATCAGGGTTTAGGAAAGCTTCCTTACCCTGTTAATGACAGACTTAAGCCTAAGCCTAAGACATTAAATACTTATAGTAGCTGGTCATACAAGCCTGAGATGACAAGGGATCAGCAGAAAGTTATATACCAATAGACTTTGGTATACCACTGACTACTTCATTTAGAGTGAAAACATGTTTTGTAACAGTTTCTTTTCTATTGTGAAGACATCAGCCTTGTGGCAGGAGAAGGCTTTGAGCCAACCAGAAAACATACATACAACAACAAGAACATATTTATAACCCAAGTGGCAGTTGAATAAAATCCAGCTACAGGTGCTCAGAGGGTTCAGAGAGAGGAGGTCTGAGGCCTCTGAAGACAAAAATAGTTTTTCTTAAATGCTCTATGGTGGGTGAAGAAAAAAATAGGTTTCCAGAGAGGCAGGAAAAAACAAGTCTTGAGTTTTCCATATCCTTGATTATTTGTTTAATTTACAGCAATTATTTATCCATCTTAATTTCTCTTGTTTAGGTGCACACTATTGCCATGTTACAAGGATATCAGGATGGCAAAAATCTGGCCAGTGAGGGGTAGTTTTTGCAGAAGTAGAATGGACTTCATCCACATGTGCCACAACTTTTACAGCTTTTGTTGCTGCTACCCTTGCATGAAAGTTAGCTAGTACATTTCGCTGATACTCAAGTTTGGCCTTTTTAGTGTGAGCATCAATTTCGATGGCAGCAATTTAAGAAGGTAAGAGAACAGGAATAAGAAGGTTTGTCTATTGTTAAAGCTCTAATGAGAAGTCACTATAATAGAGTTGACAAGGGAATTTGCTTATTTCTGTGACACACAATATTCTAAGATAATAACTAGAATTACAAGTGATAACATTATACTGGGACATTTTTAGAAATTTTATACAGTTTCTAGAACAACATATTAACCCATGCAATATAACATAAGAAGGTTTATTGTCATTTATTTGACAACGCTTCCTATGTAACTTAATATACCAATGAGTCTAATTAGTTTAGTATCTCCCTCTTTATAAAGGGAGACAACAAATCTTTCAAAATGTCCCAAGGGCCCTCTGGAAAACTTCAAAGTTAATTTGTGTCAAAAGACTTCATTTAGAATTTGATTCTTAGAAAGTTTGGCAAAAATATCAAAAGGTTTTAAAACATTTGACTAAATAGGATCCCAGATGATTATGAAACAATACTTAATTATCTATTTGACCAAACAGAATAAAAGATTGCAAAGACAAATATAGAAGGTTAGCTCTTACTATTGAGAAGATTCAGTTTTTTTAAGTAATCAAAGATCTGATAAAGACAACATAAAATACAGAAAATCATTTTGATAAAACAAAGAATCTTTGCTTTCTTAGCAAGTTTCTTCAAAAGAGAAACCTTTTACAATCTCTTACCAGGAGTAGACCAACAGTTCAAGAAAACTGTCTTTTTAGCAGATGAAAAAAAAATTGTTTTAGTTTTACATAAGTACATCATTGTTAAAGCTTAGCATTTAGAACCCTTGTAATAATCAATTCAATTTTTAGCCAGCTTACTTACACAAGGTAAATTCTCTCAAATTTTTGTATACATTTGGTTTGTTCTTCATAACCAGAAGTTCTAGTTTAGACAAGAGTACTCTCATTTCCCTTGAGAAAAAAACATATCTTCATTCCTCACACCTTCTCTTAGCGAAAAACATGTCCTACTTTTCTTCCATATAGTCATCCCCTTTATTATTTCCAGTACCTTCAATTATATATATATTAGAATTTTAACTTTTTAAACTTAATTTCTACACTGTTTTATTGTTAAATTCTAAGAATTAATTGAGAATTCTGAACTAATCTGATTATACTACATAATGGAACTTTATCTTAACTCAATCTTCTATTTAAAGCCCTACTTTACCAAATAATATTGGGTTTGAGATAGACTTGGGAAGTCAATGCTTAAGATAGCAAAATGAGTGACTAATGGTGAAATTTCAACATCAGTGATTAGAAGCCAGAAAACACACAATTCACCTTATATTCATGAAATGATTCAGAAATTGGGAGAGAAAGGAAAGAATGTTTTTTAAAGAAAACATCTGAGTACCAGAATTTGCATACAATTTCCAGAAAACAGGTCTGATAGAAGATAATGAGCTAAGGCATTTCCTGCTCTTCTGCAAGTCTGTGCAACCTCATCAAGATCAAACATAACCTGGCCTGGCTGGAAGTCAATTGGTAAAATAAATTATCAAAATATAATTAAGTAAGCTGAGAGGCCTGGGCAAGCTTCATGGACATTTTTATATCAAAGCTGTAAAAAGGAAGCTTCTGGGGTCATTCCATCCAAATCACTAACAAAACCTGCGACTGGCTTGACTCCGACCAAAGATCTCTCCTCAGAATCAATTAGGGCAATTACAAACTAGTGGTTCACAAGGGCACATTTGTGGTTAATAAGTAAAACATAACTTAATCGACCTTTCTGAGTAAGAATTATGTATAAAATCAAAATCTCTACTGTCCATTGGTTCCAAGTCCTGATACTTAAAATCTGGCAATTTTTTGGATATGAAGGGGGAAATGTGTAGAGGGGGAAAATGAATGGCTTTGGATGGTTTTTCTGGCATGAGAGGGTATGAGAAGAATATGCTTCTTATCACCACTAAACTCTTACCAATACCTCAGACGACTATCTTTGTGGACCAGAGAGAACACAACATGAAAAAATGAGAAAGAATCTATCAGAAACAGCTACCGTAGAAGTCGTATTGGCCAACATGAGCTTTGATCCCAAACTCTAGCTCTTGAAATGTTTACCAAAGATGTTAATTTATGACTCTCCTACTGATGACATATTCTGAAAATTATATTTTAAAAATACTACCAGATTATTAATTTAGTTCAGCACTCCCTTTTGTTTTTAAGCTTTTCCAAGAGGCAAGGCCAGAGAGTCCTTGCTTTGGTAAGAGAGTAGTGAATACAGCTCCTGCTGGAATCCAGCATTTTCTAACCATAATATTTCAGATTCAATCTACAATGTATCTAATTTTTTGGAAGACAGCTTTGCTGTAGAAAGAATAGCCTAAGAGCTAATTAAGAGAGAGCTGCGGTAAACCATCAAAGTCTATAGGTTTTAATTAAGCAACATGATTTCTAACCTAAATTATTTGAGGAGTGGGCCCCTTGGGTCTATGGGACCACTACTCTCCAATTGCTACCCAAGCACTGGGCAAATAAGAACTATTTTAAGGAATCCAAACAGCTCATATCCTCCCTGTGCTGGGTAAACTTCTAACAAGTTAACATTAGCACACACCTTCCTCTGAATGGAAGATAACAAAGATAAAGAACAAAGGAGATAAAAAACAGAAAACAAAAATGCCCTAGGGTTGTTCTGAACTCCAGCAGCTCAGACTAGGTGAATGATGCTTCATCAGCACAGTGGGAAGTTCCCAAGCAGGCAGATCCCATGACCTAAAAGTGCCTCTGATGTGGATCTCTAATCAAACTAAATAAAGAATTTTAAAGAGAGGATGAAAAAAAAGTGGCATGCTATTTGGAAGAATGTTATGTTGCCTTACCTCTTCCAGAATCAATAATCTGGCACCATACAATTGTCTGGAGCATTCTCTTCCAACAAAAACAATGCTCAAATTATTTATGTTTTATTGTGTCACAATACATGAGGCTACAATGCAAAATAATCAACAGAAAGAAGCCTCAGGTGACACAGATGGTAGTATCAGTTGTTTAAGGGAGAAAAAAATCTGATCACAAGCTTTGCATTAAAACTACTCTGACAAATGAAATCATCATAAGAAGAAAATAGAACTTTGATTGAATAATAATTCTGAGTAAATGTCAACTTCCCCCATATCCGCATTCATCTTTGACATTAAAGATGGCTTTGGAATAAAATGAGAAGGACATCGTTTCTTGTTTCACATGAATAGAGATTAAGTATTGTAAGATCTTTTGAGAAGCAAGAATTCCCACAAGGTTTGAACAGGCTCAGATTTTAGAAAATGAGGGGACATGTATGTGCAGCCTATAAGAAACTATTTTATTCACACATGCATTGTTTCCAAGTGTTCAGTCTCTCAGATATGTGGGAATAGAAGCCAACTAGCTAATATAATAACAGAGAAGGGAAAATGCTAACATAAGTTTAAATATATTTTCCTTTTTTTTTTTCATGGCCTACATGGAGATGTCAGTGTATATAAAAATAACAGATACATAGAGCATTTAGACAACCTTTTCCGAAATGTTTACGGCTGTGATCTCATGTTGCGAATGTCATTTATATAGCCTTAATATTTAAGATGTCTCTGCAACTCTTTAGTTTCTTGCCCTTTATATTCAACAATGACACAGATGACAGTGCAAGTATCAAATACAGCTGTCGGGTCTGATATATAACCCAGGGTCTTTCTAATTCCTGGGTTCAAATGCCTATAACCCTGCCTTTACAGCTACAGACACTCTGGGCAGGTCTTATCTCTGGGTTTGACACTGCCCTTGCATACCCAACGTGGCCTCTCTGTTTTTCTTCTTTCTGTTTGTCTGCTTCCAGAGAGCTAAGCCGAAGCGTTCTCTTTTGTGAGTCTTTTTAGGTTTTGCTGCCTGCCGTTCTCAGTCTGCCCCCTTTCTCATGCTATCCATAAGCTATTTTGGCATCTTGCTGTCTTCTCTCCCTGGCTCATGACTTGCCTTGTGAAGCTCACTTACAGCTGCACCCTTTCCATGCTGGTTGGCAAACTGAGCTGTAGGATTTCATTTTTAGTGATTGTCGTGGTACTTGATGTTTCTTCTGATGTAAATAGAGCTTCACTGTTTCTAGAAAAAAAGAAAACAGAGCTTTGTGAGTAATGGTAGAAAGCTTAAAGGAGATTAACAAATTATTCACACCCTGAATGTCTTACCCATGTGTACCTAGAGTGAAAAGTTGACATCCGTGATCTGCTCTATTGCTTCATTTTTCAACATGTTGAAGAGAGGTCTTGAAAAGGGAATAATGCTTAATAACCTCACTACCACCCATGGACATTCAAGCTACTTTAGCACCCCAAAGCACAAGTCGGGCCTGAATTTTTATTTTTTGCTATTAATAATCATTTGTCAGAAAGCTTATAAGCCAGCAGAATGTACTGACAGCTCTCATTTCTGTATCTTCAAGGACTTCCCTTAGCATTGCAAATGTTTATCATGGTGTAGGGTAATGCTATTCTTTTAGTTTTCTCCCAATGAAGACATTCCCCTATGTATCTCTGCTGTGTGTGGCTGGCTCCATATTTCCAGTGAGTTATTGAGAATGGTTCCTGAGTGTTGTAAAGGCGTTAATTGTCCGCAATATTTTGAGCCGGAAGACTTTCCCCAGAGGCCAAATTTATATTCTGGTAATATAATCCTCATTGCTCATCTCCCTAAGTAGGCCTTCAAGAAAAGATAATCTTCAAGCCAAATCTACAAGTATTCATACTCTGCACCATTGGTAATGGGAAATGGCTCTAACACAGACCCTCAATTGTCACTCACAAGGCCATGTCTTCATGTGCTGGCTTTGAATCATAATTAATTCTATTTACATCCATATCTATAATATCACAATCCTGGCTAATAATTGAAAATATGTACATATAAAATTCTGAGACATGTATCCAGAATAATTATAATATATAATCATTCATATAATTCCTTGTATTTCTCTCCTATCAAAAGAATACTGTTCTTACTGCAGGCAAAAACTCCCAGTAATGCTGGAACACTTATTTAGCATTGCGCAGTAACTAATTGAAAACAGATCATTCGGGGATTGTGCCAGTGTTAGAGAGAGATGACAAGTCCCAACAATTTCTGCAGTCAGCATTTTGACTGTCTTCTTTACAGATGGTAATGACAGGCTTACTGCATCCTGAGACACATTACCAATGTTTTGTGGGAAGAATCTTTGGAGATGTCTAATAAGTTTCTCCTTCTTTAGAAAACCTTGGCAAGGATATGGCAAATTCCAAGGGCTTTATTGTTTTTCATCTGTCTGCCCTGTCAACTTCTGGCTAAGTTGAATATTATCCCTAGGAGCTTCTTGAGTTTTCTGTGTAATATAATCCGTATGCATACACAGAAGGCATTAAAAGCATTAATAAATTATTACTACCAAGGATTCCTTCTCCAAAGGCCCTCACAGTAAAATGGACAAACCCATACCCTGTCATTTGATCCATAAGATACTCCACAGTACCAATTAATGGGGAGCCCAAAAGAGGTGTATAAACATAAGCGAAGGCCAGACACGACAAAAATGCAATAGGTCTGAAGGTTAGTTTAGGCTCTTTTTAATGTCAGGGCTGATCTGCTCATGAAGAATTGTTCTCTGGATAGCTTTGAAAGAAAGTGAGCTTGCAAAAGAAGAGTCTCAACCTTAAGATTTTAGAGTTCGATATTAGATTGGTCATGAATAGGCTTTACTTTTGTAGCTCCTAATTTTCCATATTGTATGAGGCTATATCAAGAAATCTGTCATTCCCACTTTTATAGTTGTATAAGTATGGCTTACAGTTTAGGATTCTGCCTAATTCTGAGTTCAAAGAGCCATGCTGTTGAATGGAATGATAAAACATTACTATTTTTATAATTATTCACAGACATATAGAACCATACATCATGGCTAAGATGAGTACAGCACAATGCACTAAGGGAAAGTACAATGAGGAAATCATTAAAGGAGGTTCTATGTACACATAGGAACAATAACATTTCTTGAATACTAACTCCACACCAGACACAGTTGTAAGTATTTTATATATATTCACATATTTAATCCTCATAACAACTTATAAGGCATATGACATTTTTTTCCACATTTTATAGATGAGAAAAGTGAATAATGGAGTGAATCAGTAATTTTATTAATGTCAAATTGTTGATAAGTATCAAAGTTGAGTTTAAAAGCCAAGCAGTATGGCATTAGAGCATGCAGCTAACTATTACTCTGTACTGCCTACGGTCAGCACTAATCATTGCTTTGCTTGACTATGGTCACCAATGATCATGGATGTAACAGTAATGTATCTTGACAATGCTGCATAACAAACCACTTAAAACCAGTGGCCTATAACATTGAAGATTTATTTACCATGCATCTCTGGGATTCAGCTGTTTCTAGGCCTGGCTTGGCTGGGCTCACTCATTTTTCTGCAAAGTGGTTTTACTTCATGTGTTTCCACAAGTTTCTGCTTGCAAATTTTTTTTTTTTTTTTGCCGACATTCCATTGGCCTAATGCAAGCCACATGGCAGAGTTCTAGAGTCATAGTGTAAAGTCTCAACCAAAGGTATGTGACAATGAGTATGAATACACAGAGAGGTAAAGAATTGGATCATTATGTTAGTCTACTATAATAACAAGGAAAGTAAATTGGCTCGAGAGCCAAATTATATTCTAATTATTTATTGATTAAGTCATCTCTTCTATAAGCTACCTTGCATGTCATATGTAAGCACTGTTCTTATATCCCACATAAAATTCAAAGTTACTTCTTCTTATATTACTCTAGAAAAAAACTCAGAGTGGCTCCTTCAAAAAAGCTTGAAATCTCTTGAGTGAGATAGACAAGTCATTAATTACAATATACTATAGTATTGACAAGAATGTTATGAGATCAAAGGCTAAAGTTCCAAGGAAGATCGCATTTAAGCAGGGGAATAGAGAAACAAGAGTAATAACTCCCCTAAGATATTGTTTAGGCTGAACCTTAAAGTGTAGGTAGTTCAGATAAGAGACCAAGGATAAAGAAGCCATTACATGCAGCAGGATGTCAAGGTATGAAGATATAGAAGTCAGATCATGAAGGAATTTGCATGTCACCCTACATAGCCCAAACTGTATCCTGAAGACTGTAGGAAGCTATGAAAGATTTTAAGCAAATTATCAAACTTTGCATACAAAATATAAGAAATGCTTGACACTTTTCTGATGGATATTTTTAGAAATTAACACATAGGTAAGTAAGTGGTATCATACAGAAGGAAGTTTTCTATAATGTTCCTTCATTTTGAAGTCCCTAAAAACACTTTCTTATTGATGTCCCAGAGTGGAAACAGGCCCTGAATGACTGGGTCACAGCTACTAATAAACAACATGTACAATAAATACCAAAGGATCAATTTATTTATGTGCACAGAGAAACACAATTTTCACACAAATTGTAAAGATTTGAGTCAGCAAGTTTGGCACATTGGCTCCTAGTTGCCAAACTATGTGGCCCTGCAATAAAGGTAATTAAAGCTCGTTTTAATGATCTGCTGTTAAATGTTGCAATGGCAAGGACCAAAAACGGGGAAAAAAAAAAAAAAACAGAAGGGGAGGCAGGATGAGAATCAGACTTCTTGGTGAGTGTGGAATCAAAACAAGGGTGTTAGGTCAATTGGCAACAGATTGATCTAATGGCAACAGATGAGAATACCCATTGTTCAATTTCACAATAAAGTTGGGCTTTCCATTTAGATTAGAAAGACTTGAGGGCTCCCTGGAACCAAATCTAAGGGTTAGCCTTGTCAGTGGGACATAACTAACTTGATGTCCAATGACTAGGGTCTTCTTTTCATAATAATCATCATTTGCCCAAAGACATGATATCTTTTCCTGCATCTTCATGCTTACATAATGCCTCTTATTTGTGGCATCCTTTTTCTTTAAATATGTTAATACTTCAACCAGAAGCCACAGGGTCTGTCAGAAGTCTACTGATCTATGATCTAATATTGACTTATCATTTATCTTCCAGGAAGCCAATTATTTCCTTTATTGTCAACATTCCTAGTCGGCTCCTTATTGTAGCCTCTTAATACTAAAAAAACAAGGACACTAGAATGTACAGTAAACAAGGATGATATAAACATACATATACAGTCAAGTTAAAAAAGAACACAGACATTTTTGGTTATTTAATGATGAATCACCACTGGTGAATTTTGACCTGCAATAAAAGCATATGATTTTCTCTAAGTTATTTAGATCAGTATATTCATGAAAACATGTTTTTTATTCACTGGATATTTTAACTTCAAATAATGCATTTTTCTAATTATATAGTAAAGGGTAACAGATACCTCCAGGTAATCTTTGAAATAGAAGAAGAAACAATTTGTTTGTTCTCTGATTTCTCATTTTCTTTTCCTATGTTCTTTATTACCATGAGCAAAATATTTGAATAAAACAGAATTTTTGTTTATAGATGACTGGCTTTGTTAATATTGAGAAACCCTCCTGACTCCTAAATAATATTTTGATTATATTATGTATATTTCCCTGGCAATAAATGAAGAAAAAGGAAATAATGCTGATAATCTCCAAATTGGTCACCAATATTTGTTTGTTTGTTTGTTTTGCTTCAATCCTGTTAAAAGATAAACAATTAAGATAAACTATTGCATGAACTCATGATATACAAATTATGCAGGAAAGTCAGAAATGGTTTATACCAGTGTAGAAATATTGCACTATTACAAACAGTTTGTATCTTTTTCTTTTTCTTTTTTTTAACATATGATTTATGGATCGACAAACAAAAGATTACCACATTTATCAGAATGCTTGTTTTCAAGTAGTAGAAAACACAAGTCAAAAGGCTTAATTAATAAAGATAATTTATTGTTTTTGTGGATGAAAAGTCTTTCAAGTAGTACTTGAACCACAACTCCAAAGGTACTACCAGGGCTTGTTTTATTCTTTTTGCATGTCTCAACTCTTCTTTCTAAGTGTTTTCTTTGTTAGAAACTGCCTTCTTTGTAGTCTAAGATGGATGGTAGAGGCTCTCGAGAAATAATATTTCTGCATTTCCTTCCATCCAAGAGCTTTCCTGCCACAAAATCCAAATAAATAACCTGAGATTCATTTGGAGCAGGCCAGCTAAACCATAAGCCCGCCTCTGAACAAATCACCATGGCTAGGGAGCCCATATGCTATCTCTGTACCTGGCAATCAAGTCAGCTTCCTGCATCACAGTCTTCATGGGAACAGAGAAGAGTTGTTCATTAAAATCAGGATACTGTACCAAGAGAGAGGGAATAAATTTAGAAGTCAAGTAAATGACATCACACTCTGGCTTTAACATTAAATATACACATTAAAATTTATTCCTCTTTGTAGTAATGTGGCAATATGAATGGAGCACACAAAGAAAATCATCTTAATGAGGGTTTCAATGAAAATATTTCACCTGTAAAGAAATTAATGGGAATAATGATAGAACTTTTAACTAGATTAGGATAATTGATGTCTATCTTCACTCACAGCAGAACTCCATAACCATATCCATTTGCCTTTAGGATATCCCAAAATATCACTGTTAATCAAAAGCTGTTGCAAGTTACTAAGTTCAACTTCCTTTTTATCATCTAAGCAGCCATGAACCACTGTCCAGTTGTACTTTATTATCTTCTGTCACCATCCTTCTTTACATCAGTAAAATTAATAATAATAAAAAGGCAGGAGGAAAACTAACTCACCACTGACAAGGAACGAACACCTAACCCCACTCCAGGGTGTTAGGTTTGCAACCCAGTTAGGAGATTCAGCCATTGAAAAACTAGAAAGCAAGTATCACATGCAAATTGATACATATATTTCTGCATTATAATACTCTGCCTGTTTAATGTTTGCTCCATATTTTATCTTGTTTCAGATTGCTTCTATTGAGAAATCTATACCTTATTTTTTTCTAAAAAGATACTAATTATCCTTAGTAATGACTAAAGCACGAGTCTGGATTTCCATTTTCCAGGCTATTTAAATCTGTTATATTTTTATTTATTTCTATTTACCAGAAAGTATTAATTCTATGTCAAGAGGCACAGAAATCATACTGGATTCTGTAAAAAAAATATATATATATATATATTGTACATAATCTAAAAACAAGGTAAAGTGACTTGATAGTTCTCCTCTTTATCCCCTTTCAAGATGGATTGCCATTTCCCAGGTACTATCAGTCCTGAGCAAGGGGCAAATTTCAAATGTCCATTTCATAGCATCTAGACTTCGATGAACTGAACCATCAAACTGTTCTGTGCATTAAATAAATTGTCTTGGCAATAAATATTCCCTTAGTCAAGGTTGGTGCTATAAGGATTTAAGATGAAGAAGCTCAGCAATAAAGTGTATATATAACCAGCAGCCTTGGAAAGTAAATTGATTCTATGTAGGTTTAAAATCAAGTTTTACACAAACTTGCAAATGTTTTAATGAATTATTAGGTATTTTATTCTAATAAAAACTTGACTTCTGTGATAATCAGCTAAGGAACGACATATTTGCTTTAGATTTTAACACTTCTATTTATAGAACTTAGTTTACTTTCAAGATCTCCTTTTTTATCTATTAGCTTGAACATAATAAAGGAAAAAAACAGTTGAGAGTTATAGTTAACTATTTTATCTAGTAAGATATTCTATTGCTTAAAAACAACATAAAACTCCTTATTCATAAGTATTTGTTATAATCATAGTTGGTTTCAGAAGAGTTGTTGATATTAAAGAATACTCGTGTATATGAAATGAATGCTTAAGATTAAAAAAAAAAGTAAATGAAAATGATGTTCCACAGTACATTTTTATAATATTTAAATTCTTTAATTTGTCTCCTATGTTTTTCCTACGAAAACTGTCCTCAGTATTCCGACCTCAGAATAGAAGCTTGCTGCCTTCTGTCTGGTATTTTGGAGCTCGCCTACTGATCACTCGGTGGTGTGCCCCATATTTGTCCCACATGGGAGTGAGGAACTCATTCCTAGGCAGCTAAGAGTCTCAGCTATTGACAATTTTCAACTGAATCTCTCTCCATGATTTCCCAAGACCAGTGTTTCTCAAACTTTAACATGTATTAGAATCATTTGGAGAGGTTAAAGCACAGATGGCTGTGCCCCAGATTTCTGATTTAGTAAATTGAGGGGTGGGGCCCAATATTCTACTTTTAACAAATACCAAGGTGATGCTGATGATGGGAATCATACTTTGAGAACCACTGCCTTCAGGTGAAGAGAGCTGACTCACTCAAGGCCACACCCCCCTCCCCGGTAACATCCCAGGTTCATTGGGAATATAAAAGCCAGGCCTCCTTGCCTCAAAGAAACAAATTAAAAGGATCATCTCAGCTCCAGATCTCCTGGTGGGACTAGCTGAGGCATTTATCAATGCATTGTGCTTTAATAATTCCCTCTGTCCCATTTTATATCCAGTCATCTCTTATAGCTATCGATCCTACCTATATGTATTACAAAACCCAAATTGATCTACTTAAAACACCTAAGATTTTAATGGCTCTTCAATATCTCTAGAATGCCCTCCAAACTTCACATTATCCCTAATTCTGGATTAATTTTTTTTTTTTCTCACTTAGTTTCTGCTGGCTTTTGAATGCTGCTGGTGAAAAAGTGTACAAATTCATAATGTCCTGCTCCAAATAAGCCCTCCACACTGCCCGGTAGTACTAGAATGTGTCTAGGTAATTTTCTCCCCCACTTTCCATGCTAACTATTTTTACCATTTTCTCTTTACCTCCCTCTCACCATTTCCTAACATATTCTCAAAATACGGCCTTTTTATCACCTTATCTAACTGCACAAACCAGATGCCAAAGTCATCCTCCATACTTCCTTTCCCTTATTTCTAAAATCTAGTCACATATCCAGTTCTGATTAATATATTTACAAAATGTCTCATTTTTTTTACATCTCTTTCAACTATCCATTGATGCCAATAGTGCAGGCAAATATTATTTCTCACTCTAATAATATTAAATTCTTTATGACTAGACCCAGGTTTTTGTCACCTCTGGCCTCTTCTCTACTTTGGCAGTGTTTCTAAAAAAAAAAAAAAAAAAAAAACAGATTTTATTCTCTCCCTTTGAAAGAAGTCTTTCTATACTCTTTTACCACAAATTCCCCCATGATCCACTCTCACTCTGCATATACACATATCCTAGTGTCATAAATCCTTGCTAGAATTAACTGAAATGTGTGTCCTGGGTAACAGAAGGAAATGGCCAGCATCCCAGAAACTTTCTTGCACAGAGAGAGATGACATTAAGACACTTCACAGAAGATACAAGGATAGAAATCAAGGCTGAAAACCAAGCAAGATGATCAGCACCTCAACTGGAGAAATCCAGAAGCCAGCAGACTAGGGTAACATAACATTTATGCTCTCAAGTTGCCTAAATGTCATGAAAGAGGAATAAGAGAAGGGGATGGAGACAAAGCCTATGAGTCTGAATATGTACCATAAAGTTATTGAAAAAGGCAGGAATAAATTGTTGATAACTGCAATAGACTGCAGTATGTTTGCTGAGTTTGTGACTTAAAATGTGACACTATTACACTTCATCTTTTTTTTTTTTTTGGTCACTCTCCATTAAAATGTTCTGACTTGTCATTATAACTTAAGAAAATTATAAGGTGATTTCTAAAAATATAGCATAGGTTATCACAAGAAGCTTGAGTCAAAAACAATGTGATTTCATGCTAATATTTTTGGAATCAAGTAGTTAACTCCTCTCTTCCCTTTACTCCAAAGATGATAATAGATTGATATATGCCGCATGTCAATATCATAGGTGTCACACAAATTTGCACACAGTTCTCATTTATAAAACTGGTGTTCTTTGTATGGTTCTATGTAAAAACTACTCTATTCTTGGGAGTCCTCCAAAATACATGAACAGATAAATGTATAACAAAGGTTAAATCCTAGATAAATAGTGGATCATTTCTGCATAAAGTTGTAACTGAGAATAGAATGAACTTCATCTGGCCACAGAGCACCTTAATACTGTTGCCATTTGTGCTACACTTAGCTATCTCGAGGTGACCCTTGACTTTTACTATATACTTACTGTGTACTTATTGTGGTAAGTAGGCACTAAAGATACAAATTGAACAGGACAGAATCTTTGCCCTATTAAAGCTGATTGCCTAATCCAAACCAGGGAAAATTAAACAGTTGCAAAACATTAATACTGCAACTTTGACATGTTTTATGTGCTATAGGAGCAAGGAGGTGGGTCTTCTTTGCTGTATATAAGCAAGCTGTAGAGGGGGAATTGTGAGGGATATCTTCACAAAGATGACAACTGGGATAAACCTTATGTTATGGGGAGGAATGTTGTCTTATGTTTTTAAAAAGTATTCTTTTTCACACTGAAGATATCTGACTGATCTAGTAAAGTAGTGGAATAAAGTAATTTAATACCACAAAAAATATGTGTTTAATTTTGAAGGTTTACCTCATGATTTCATGGGTCAGGTGCTATGACAAATAAACCATTAAAGATAACTTTTAAAATCCGTGCAGTAGTTATTTATTTTGAGGAGATTGTAATATATGCTGGTAAATATGAACAAATACCTATGATCCTAATAGTATCAGAATAACTACTTCTGGCTTGGAATAAGATATCTAGCAATGATATTATATATCAAGACAAATATGTTGATACTGTAAAATATTTATACAGATGAAGATGAAGTAACCTCAAAAACTCCTTGATGATTCAGAAATGGCTTGTGATGTTGATGAGATGAGATTATAAATGCATGATATTTATTCCAAGTTAGGCCAAATTCACTTTCTCAAGAATTTTAAATTGTAATTTTTTAATTAGCTTTGGGTGCCGGGCTCTGCAAAACATGTAACATCAAACCTGGGACAATCTTGTTTGCCTACTGGCTTCGTTGGACAAGCATTGGAAATCTAAATGCAGAAGAATAAGTGCAGAAGGAAGATTTAAAAGTCTACATGAACCCAGAGAAGAAAAGAAAGATAGGGAAAAGTTGGTTACCTTGGTTTTGAGGTTGTCTTAATTGTCTTGGTTTGGGGGCTTGTAGTTTAGTTCTATGTACAGCTTAGCTGCAATTCTTGTCATTGGATTTCCTGAGATATGCCAAGATTGTTTCAGGGTTTGCCTACATAATTATGAGTGGATGTTGTTACATCCAAGCAAATGATAATACATTTCTGACTTTCAAAAACTGAAAAAAAAGGATGTTGTATATATTATGCTTTAAACAATTTGTTGCCTTTTCTAACTTGCTATTATTTTCTAACTTGCTCTTATAAGAGCAAGTTAGAAAAGGCAACAAATTGTTTAAAGCTAAGTATATACAACATCCTTTTCAGTTTTACTTATTGCCTCTACTGAATGAAAAGCAATAGGATATACATAAATTTAAATGCTGCCTCTATATTCTTCTGGGGTACACAGTAGAACTAAGATCACATGTACATAATCTTAGCTGAATGAGATGAATCTGTAGATTTATCCATAATATTCAGTTTAGAGAAAAAAAGTTATTTATTTTATCATATTCATGTTTCTTCTTTTGTTAAGTAGATTAAACTAAAATGCTCAGGGTGATTCTGGAATTTCATTTGGGATTATGACTCCATCTGGAAAAAAGGTTAAAAGGAGAGTAGTTGATTAGCTATTTATTTCTGAATACCCGAATATATTGAGAATATAATTGAATTTTCAATTATGCAGATGTTGAGCATATGTAAATTTTAAAAACAGAATAAGCAACTGCCATTTAATAAGTCATAGGTTAGGATGGCATTAGGGATTAAAAAACCAAAACAACACAAAACAGAAAAAACTTCCAAAAGACAAATGTGGCCTTAATGGCAACAACTATATTTGTTTATTGAGTGGCTATCCTCATCATCCAATTCTATTACTCAGTAATGTTATAGAGGGTCTCCTTGTTACTGGCCCCCTCTAAATTCCTTGTCTCATTAACTCTTCAGAAATTTATTTACACAGAAGGAATTGATAGTTTAGTTACTCGGTGTAAACCCTCCCAGGAGAACTGTCATTTTAAGACTTTAATTAAACAAAACAATCTTTTACTGCAGAATTTTTCAAAACGTAGTCAATAAAAAAGGGAGTATTTGAGTAACAAGGAAGTTTCTCTGGTGACTCTTATCATACCAGGTAGGTAACTGTTCACTTCATCTCTCTCCTTAACAAGTCAGGACTTGTTTGGCAAAAATAAAAATAAAGTATTAAGCAGAAGTAATTCTCATACTAATTCTGTTTCATACTATTATTATTGCTATTTTCATTCATGAATCATCTTTTATTTTCCCTTTAATGTTTATATATTCTCCCCATAAGAGAAAAAGAAAATTAAAAAAAAAGGAAAATAAACTCGATGAGGGATTAAACAGATGATATCAAAGAGACGTGGCACCAATGTCAATTTTTGTGAACATGCATAAAATAAAATAATTATAGAAACAATGACATAAATAAAGGTTAAAGATAACTTATTCAAACTGATTTCCTGCATATTGATCTCTTGCAAAGTTTCATCAAAATTTGAAATACAGGTGCTTAAGGCAAATCATGCTTGGTAGCATGCCAAAGTGGTGAATAGGTCACCTATCAAATTTGCTGTAGCAGTAGAGATGAACTCTATCTCATGATTAAGTCAGGGGAGGAGCTGGTACTCCTTGGAACAAGACAGCTCAGGTGGCAGGCCATGTCATTGGCCAATACACCAAATAGTTGCAACCATAAGGCTTAAATCTTTGGTCATGATAGAAAGGCAGCTGGTGTTTCAGGACCAGACAGTTTAAAAACCCCACAGCCTAAGAACTAAGGTCTCTCTCCCAAGTCTGATATCTATTTCAGCAATGTACAACAGTAAACTGCACATCTATAACTTCTATTATTATGCAACTGTTCTAAATAAATGTTTCTCCAGTAGCACAGGTATGTGTGAGATCTGACCATTTACTTTTGTTTTTATGAAAATATAAAAATACAAAATACAATGTAGAGATGTAATATATGTATACCAATATTGATTTGTCAAGTACTTCCTATTCATTCATCTCTCAGCAAAAAATTCTGGGTGACAACTCTGTGCCAGAAACTGTGTTACAAACAACACATACACAAAACTGGGACATAGGACCAAGAGCAAGAATGGGCTTTGGAATTAGGATGTCTGGGTCAGAATCCCAGTGCTGCTAGTGACTGGCTGTGTTAATCCAGCCAGTTATACTCTCTATACCACATTTTTTGTTCCGTAAGATGAATATGCTAACAAGATTGTCATAGGGATTAATGAAAACATATGACTTGCACCTAACATTAGCATGATGGCTACATTATTCCACCTTGGTCAATTTGTTTATATTATCATATTTCTTAGAAAAAAAGAATTCTGATAATCAGGACTCATAAATGGATTCTTAATTTCAAAAACATAAATGATCAGGCAACATATTATAAGAATATTAGTACCGGATTTTTAAAAAAACTAGTAAGACTTGAGAGGTTGCCTTTATTGAAATATTCTATTAGCTCACAGATGCATAAAACTAAAACAGTATTTGTAAATGCTTTTTCCAAAATTCACACTGATAATTGTTATTAATTAGGCCTGTTGTCGGTGGGAAATACATCAGTTCTTAGTGACAAAAAAAAAAAATACCAAAGAGAAAAAAAGTTGGGGGAGCTTCTCCAGAAATCTCACATACAATTTCATAGAACACATCTAAATAAGTCAGTAGTGTAGGTGGGTTGCTAGGGAATTCTGTAGCTTAAAGTACTTACGTTATAGCTTTGATAACAATGGTCCATGAGGAAATTAATAAAAATTAAATGATCAAATCCATCCACAAGCACGTATTTTGAAGATACTGCGTGCTGTCACATTGTACAGAATCTCTCACTTGCAAGCTGGAATAACCAGGCGACTTCTGTTCAAGAGAAGTTCTCCTAATGGAGCTAAGAGGATGCTCACCATTTAACAGGATAACTCTTTGTGGTGTCTTGCTCTAGTTGCAGTTTAAATATCCTTAAATTTAAGCCAAAATCTACCAGTCCGGGGCTCTGAACATGGATTGCTCAGGGATGTTAAGTAATAAATTAACTAAACTGATTTATTGACTTATTCCTAAGGAATTTAGTACCCAAAATTTTCCTTTTCCTACTTATTTCTGAAGAATTTACTTCCTAAAAGCATTATATAATAAAATCATGTTAACTTAGTGTATATGCATGTGAAAGCATAAGGTAACATGATTTAAAAAAAAAAAAATTCACTAGTTGCCTATTTTTATGAGCCAAACTAACGCTAAAAACAGGACTGGAATGTTTCTAACATCCAGTGGGTACATAGTCAGTTATGTTAGATGTTTCTAATATAAGTCAGACTAAAAGTGCAACATTTGTAGGTGTTTTGTGGGAAAATTAATATTTTAAATAAATGAAACACATCATCCTCAACTAAGTACCAAGTCTGGAAACATAAATAAATCAATCGACCAATCAGTCTCCATCATTTGATGCTTTAAACATATGATCCTTTCTCATCTCTACCAGAATTCCATTTTACAGGTAAGGAAACTGATACACAATGACCCTTACCACGGAAGGCAATGCTAAGATGATAGTATTCTAGCTAAGGTTATACCCTCTAATCAAGCCATCTTTGCAAAGGGTGTAACAGAATTAAAGATGGAAATTGAAGAGATACATAAAATGCATTCATGCAATATAATTACGAAGAAAAAAAAAGATTACCAAAACATATTTCCCATTACTAAGACAGAATAAGGAAAAATAGTCCAACAAGTAGCTTCTAACTTCACTGCTGGAAAACAATAGAATTGAAGTAGTTGAGTTTCCATATGAAAGCATGTATACTGAACTTCTAAAGGTATTGTGTATTATTTTTAAAAACAATAAGTTTCACCTTGAATCATTGTCATTTACACTGCGTCCTTCTTTAACTGAAGATAATTAAATAAGTTATTTACTTTTTCCAAAATTAAAACAAGGTTCATACAAGGAATACATTTTTGAAATTAAGGTCTATAATAAAAAATGAGTTTTATGTTTTATAGAGCTTCTATGCCTTTGCCATCACTTCTAGAGTATACAATTGAATCAGCTGAAGGCTTGGAAAAAATACACTCCAGGGAGCCATTCAGTATTGACTAAAGAAATACACTCTATTTTAATGGGGGTATTTTTGTTGTTGATTTTATCACTTATTTCTAAAATGCTATGATCAAGCCATTGGAAATTCAGACTTCTTAGTTTCTTGTATAGATTCTATGGTACTGCAGAATAATTTAAGCTTTTCCTCTGAGTTAGAATCTTTATTTCTGTAGTTCATCAACCTCATCTGTCACGTATGTCACTGAAATGAGAAAAACCTTAGAAGGCAGGAAAAATTAAAAACAAATTAATGTGAGAAGATGATATAAATCAAGTGGTGAAGCCAAGAGTGAATTATCAAAAGATCTCTCATCAGGAGTGAATATATATTCCTTTCTCAAGAGGAACCTATTATATGTTTTTGTTTGCTCTATTATACATCAAGTGGCATATTAAAGAAATAGATTTATTGGGATTTAGCATGTGTTTTATTCTGATAGGAAAGAATAGTGGTCCTTTAAATTTAATTTGAAAAGGCTTAGACCGTGAAAATCTACATAGGCCCTGGCTAGTAATAAATGCTAAGAAAAATAAATGCTATTTTTTAACTTAAAACACATGAATAAATCTTAATAATAATAATAATAATAATAATAATAAAATACCCAAACAATACTATGTTAGAATGAGCATTATTTATTCTATCTAAAATCCTTAGAATATATTTAGTTAAATATGGCAGTTAGATGTTTTTATGGCAAATCATGGTCTGTTTACTGAGAAGGGAAAGAAACAATAAAAATAAGAGTTGCTTGTGTTTTCTAAGCTTGTTTTTCTTCTGAGTTAAACTGATCGGCTTTACCAATGGGTTTTGAAAGACACAGCTATAAAAAACAGAGCTCTCAATAAGAGGTTTTAGAATGCCAAGTAATTTGGGAGAATATCAAAGATAGATAGAAATTCAAAGATAGAAAAATTCACTATTCAGTGATAACTACTTGTAACTTGCCCAATGGCCACACCTATTCTTTTATCAGAGAAACATAAATAGGCATATCGGAGTCTTTCTGGAGCAGAGTGTGTGTGTGTGTGTGTGTGTGTGTGTGTGTGTGTGTGTGTGAAGAGGGGAAGAGAGAGAGAGGAACTTATTTGGAGGAAAGAATGTCTAGGCCTTTAATTTGATCTGAGAACTGGTACATGGTAAGATTGGGCAAAAGGACAATTGCAATAAGAAGAATCTTCTAACCAGAGATTTACAAGTGTCTCAAAAGTTAAGCAGAAAAGTGCTTTTTTTTTTTTTTTCTAAGGAGGAGTAAACAAGGCTAGAAAGGACCAGGTGCAGGGAAGTGAGATAAATGGTAGCCTGACGGGATAGCAGGTCAGAGAATGTTTTTCTGTGAGGCCCGCCTATTCTTGACAGGAGCTCTTAGGCTGAGGATGGGTCAACATTCAAGGACCTGAGGGAAGAAGGGAAACTTAACAAGTTCAGTTAACCAGCATTTTGTTTCAATTGGTCGATGGGGACACATAGTTTGGCTAATCATTTACGAGGAAAAGAATGGAAATTTGGACAATCTGTGTCTGTCCTTTTCCTGGGTGAACAGGGGGCATCTTGTGCATCACATCTAAGTCATATAGGGAAGAGTGCTTCTCTGCATTAAGTTGTTTCCTGGAACACAAAGGTGGAGGGATTCCTTTAATCTTCACTGTGCTCTAGGATCACAGGGCTAGGGCCAAATTCAATATTGTCAGTCTGATGTCACTCTCAGCTCTGAGCCTTTCATTTTGCTCTTGTCATAAAAAAAAGAAATGCTCATCCTTATTCTCTCCCACCACAAAGATCCTGGAAGAACTAGTTCACTGTACCAGAGTTCTAGGGCAAGTGTCAAGGGCGGGAAGGAATGACTTAGGAAAATCTTTAAGGGAAACAGAGACACCTCCCTTCCCCCCGCCCTCTGCCCCAGGACAACCATATCTGAGCTGAGAACAGTCTCCTAAAATGATCGTGGTCTTTCTAAAAAGATAAGAGGCACCTAGTAGGCACATGTTGTGTTATAAGCTCCCCTCAGCTGCTCAGAGGGTCACTCCTGGAGTGCGTGGTTTGTTTCCAGAGCTCTGAGTATGAGAGGCCTTAGATGAGGCCTCTGGAGAGGTTGGCAGAAAAGAAAGCAGCATACAAGGAGTTACAGATATGTTTGAAGCCTCTTCCAAACACATGTTGGTGTCTGGGTCAGGTCTGAACAAGAACAAAAAGGTCACATCTGACAGTAGATTTTATCAGGGTAAGAAAGAATATACCAATGATTTTACTGTGTCTCAGACTCAGAGAGAGAAAGCATGTGAAATTAAGTGGGTGGTGACTTTTCATTCCCTGCCATGGAAGAAAATGCTGCATAAACTTCAACTGAATAAAGTTCATAAACCTTTGAACAATTTGTGTTTCATTTCTTAATCAAGAACACTATTTACCACTTTGATGACTTGGAAGTTTATTTGTGAATTCATAGGCCAATAAGCGCTTGAAAAGAAGTTCTTCAAAATAGAACACCAAGGATTGTTACTGTTATATACATTACTACCATCAAAAATAGCCAAATGCATCATAAATTATATAATTAACTACATAGGGTGAAAAGAAATTACTTCTGCTCAAAGGTAACAAAATGCTGATAATTCTCATTTCAATACCTCATTCAATTTCACAATTTAGGAGCTTTTAGAACTTTTATCACTATTGTGATAAGTTAGAAGTGGGAATGGAGTGTGTTTTCTGTAGTTTTGCAGTAACAATGCCATTTCTGACATACTTTGTCATCAAGGTAATATGATTTGCTTCTTAATTATATTTAAGATGGAATAACCACACCAGAGAAATCATCTCTTTATAATACATGTTACACTAAAGCTTGGTTAATGCTAAAGAGATGGAGAAGAAAGAGGCTCAGAAAACCAGATAAGATTTTCCCTTTCTCTTACTTTTCCTAGTTTACAGATGGTATTACTCTGCACTCTATAAATTAAATATACTACATCTTAGCGTCATTTCCATTTCTCACAATGTTGAAGTGTTCATTATAGTTTACCAAGAAGTCTTAAATGTGAGTGCAGAGGAAGTTGGAATGAACAAAATGATGCCAGTTCTATTTTCTGTATCCTATTATCAAAGCTTCATTTAACCACTCTCCTAGAGGAGGGGTAGTCACAAATTACACCACCAACTAATGGAGGCCACCTACGGAGACTTATACACAGTAACTTTTAGAGATTTTCCATTATCCTTTATTCAGCAATATTCACAATACTCATCTTAATATTTAGTGAATGATTCTGAATCTGAAGCATCATTTTCTCCCCTAATCATCACACTTCAAAGTTCAGGTAAGTTCTGTCATCTTCCAGGTCTCTTCTAAAAGCTGCCACATCTTTGGTACGCCTTACAGAATAGACTCCAGCAACAAGTAACAGTCACTAAGAAAAGACCATCTTTCTCTTCCTCATTCTGACCCTGGAAGAGCTAGCTGAGGGCAACGTTGTAGAGCAGACCTTAGCGAACACTCCAAAAACATTTATGTAGCACTGCACAAGATATGAATAAAGGTAAATAAATAAATATAAGGCCCATGTTCTCTAGAAGCTGAGAGTGTATTAATCCACTTGGGAAGATTCTGATAAGTTTATTCTCACTAAACTGTTATTAGCTGACAAGTGTTAATTCCATCAGGTGCAACTGCAGCACATTCCTTAGCAACCCAGTTTCTCCTTCCTTGGTTGGTATGTAGCAGGGGAAAAGCTGGGTTACTCCTTATTGTTGTGTGGGAACAACTTCAGAGGAAATCTGTCAAAGAATTATCAAGTTGCCCCACAGAGCCTCCAGAAAACCGGCTGTCGTCTTATTTCATCCTAGACCTTTTACGGAATGGTCTCCCTGAAACGTCCCTTCACAGATTCTCTGCCAACCAAGAGGGCAAGTGTGCAAAGCTGACCTTGGAGCCAGAAGTCTCAAGAGACTTATTTTCTCATTAAGGATGTTATTCCCTTTAAAATCACCATAATGTAGTTTGAAAAACTACTTTCCTTTAAGAGGTCATTTTACTTTTCAAGGTAATGGCCACAGAATTTAGGTTCAACCAGCAGTAATCCTAAAGGGGACCATATTAAGTGTTCAGAACATTAAGAATTTGGGGCTGAAAATAAAGTGGCCTCCTGAGTGAATTTCACATTTCAGTCAGTGAATAGATGATATGTGTCCTGAAAAAAAGATTTTTGAGGGAAATAGTTTAGATGGTCTTTTTAAGGAGATATCTATATTTCTCTCTGTTTGTCTATCAGTATCTGTCAATCTATCTATGGTTATATAGATATTTTGATATCTATGTGTCCTATAATGCCATATGTATGTGTATATATATATATATGTAAATAATTTCTTATATTCACTCTGATTATTTAACAGTAATAAATTAAAACCAATGGCCAACCTACTTACACAAAAATTTATAAGATATGTCTTTTAGTTGAATTCTAATTATAAAACAGTAAAAAAATTTTTTTTAATGAAAACTAGTGGCCAGACTAGTTACATAAACTTTTCTAAATGATGACCTCTATCATTTAAGCAGGTCACTGAATACGTTTGGGTTTAAAATATATGAGGTCAGCCATGCAGGTCAAGGACTTGTCCAGTTACCACGAAATGAGGCTTCTTTCATCTATGAACATATAGATTTAATAAACTGTTGTTAGCAGTGAACAGCATCTTGTCTTCCTTTGCTCTAGTCCCAAGGTATAATTCATATAAGTTAAGTGGAAAACAAAACAAGAGCATGGGGTGTTCTATACTTTGTGTAACTCGTAACATCATAAATTGCTACTAGGTAATATCCAGTAGAAGATATGTGACATCCACTTTCCAGTGGTTCAAATAGGGAACAGAATGTTGTAATGGAATATCTACACTGCCTGTCACCTCAAGTATAAAAGAGTGAGGTGGATCGCTTCAGAGCAGAAATCGAATGTGTTGGAGGAAGTTGATGGACTGTGAACCACTCTGTCTTGAAGAGAACTGGGGTTGGGTGAGCAGTTGAGATGAGATTAGCAGCCATTTCCAGTTCTGCTTGGAGCCTTCACCACCATAGCATTAGAATCTAATGCATAACATGCTAACTATAGGTGATAACTCTGTATTTTACAGTAGCCCCTTACTATCCACAGTTTTAATTTTCATGGTTTCGGTGACCCATGGTTAACCATAGTCCAAAAATAATAAATGAAAAATTCCAGAAATTCATAAGTTTCAAATTGAGTGTCATTCGGAGTAGCACAACTTCTCCCACTCTCCTGCTTTGTTCTGCCTGAGATGCGAATCATCCCTTTGTCTAGCATACCTGAACTGTATCATTACCTACCTGTTAGTCCATCTTTGTTATCAGAACAGTTATCAGAGAAAGAGAGAGACCACATTCACTTAACTTTTTATAGTATACTGTTAAAATTGTTCTACTGTATTATGTTATTGTTGTTAATCTCTTGTTTGACTAATTTAAAAATTAAACTTTGTCAGAGGTATGTATGTATACAAAAAAAAAAGTATACATAGAGTTTGGCACTATCCACAGTTTCAGGCATCCACTAAAGCTCTTGGGACAAATTCTCCAAGAATAAGGGGGGACTACTGTATAGCTGAAATTTGCTAAGAGAATAGACCTTGAATGTTCTCACCTACACATACAAAAAATATAAGTATGTGATGTGATGGATGTGTTAATTAACTCGATGGGGAGAATCCTTTCACATTGATACATATATATTAACTCATTACATTGTACACTTTAAATATTTTATAATTTTATTTGTCAATTATAATTCAATAAAAAATAATTTAAAAAGAAACCAATGTGGACTATATCTGAATATTAAAGTTATCCGGAGGAGAAAATAAAAGGATTTTGTTAGAAAAACTTCCAACACCTGTCTCCTCAATCTCTAAAAGTTTCGATCACAGTCTTTAAAAAAAAGAAAATTAATCAGAGCCCCACAAGAAGAGGAGGTCTCTGATCTTAACCAAGAAGTTCCATAATGCTTTTACTAAATAACTATATTAATAATAACAGACAATGTCTTTGGGAGAACTTACAATGTGCTAAGCACTTGGGTAAACACTACACTCATGTGGTCCCAGATCTAAAACATACTGTTTTCCACAATTGTTTGGAAGCAACCCCTGACTCAACTTGAGCACATTTGATGGCAAAACTTGACTTGAACTGCTGTGCAGCCATTTCTAGTCTTTTTTATTCGACTGAGTGTGAATATTTACATATTTTCCTGCAAAAATGTTAATATGTGTGATTACACTGCTCAAACTGTGTCATAGAGCATTGGGTAATATAGTATATATACATATATATACACAAACACCATATTCTCTTTATTTAAAAAATAAATATTTGTTAATTCTAGGATATATCTAGTCTCAAAGGTTTTAAACAGAGTTGTAGATTCTAGGTCCTTCCAATAACCTTTGACTTAGTATTACATTATATTTATTTTGTGGTTGAAAAATCAAAGAACAGAGAGATTAAGTAGCTTTTCTATTGTCACACGGCTTACAATGTTTGCAGTTACAACCTGAATTTAAGTAGTTTGTCACCTAGATCTATGATCTCTACTCAATATTTTGTATTGCTTCTTATATGGAAACATAATAGAGAAATAATAAAGTTTAGTAGTAGGATAACGGAATATCTACATGTAGGCAATAAGAAAATATGTTATAAACAAGTAAAAACAATTTCTATTATATTTTTGACAACTAATCTAATGCATTGACTAAGAACTACAGGCACTAGAAAGCAATAATGGATAGAAAAGAAATAGGACAAGGCCACTTCGTCAGTGATGGGGACCAGGAAACCCAAGATGTCAAAGAAGAAACAATCTTCAGAGAGATAGCTTAGGAATCTTTGTGTTGGAAACCTATAGAAACCTGAAAGCAACCACTGAAAAGCAGGGACCACAGAAATTAGGAGATCCACAGTCCCACAGAGGTCCAAAGACAGGTGGATCTCTTTCCTTTGGCCTGAATGCTCCAGTGGAATTGTAAGGGTCTCAACCAGTTTGCTACTGGAGGCCTTTCATCTTATGTTTCTCTGACAGGTGAATAGATTTTGGGTTAAGGAGCACAGCTGATGTGGAATGTTCCTCATTTCTTACATACTAATGTCACAGCCTGGGAAGGGTAGTGCATAAGTTACTGGGGAAAAAGAAGAGAGAGAGAGAGAGCTTGCATGATGCTAATTATTTATCTTAATAACAACTTGTTGAAAAAATGTTTTCTAAGTGTTTTTAATATTTAGAAATATAATTAAAATAATAATAATAATAATAATACTACATTCGTCTAAAAGAAGTAAAGAGTAGAAATGATGTTTTCAGCAACAAAGGGATGCAAAGGGCCCTCTGTAATATCATTGGCTGCTACGTTAGGGGCTGCAAGCAGATGCTGAGGTCAAGCAAGAGGGAAGTTGAAAAAAAACACTTGCTAATGGCCATAAGAGAAATGAGTTTTCCAGAGAATTTTGTTATTTCACAGTGTGTTCTGGAGCTAGAAGGGGCCAAGGTGAAATAACTACGAGAAAGGAAAGGATAATTGAGTTTGCTAGTCTCTGAGCTAAATGCTGGCCAAGTAGAATGGATTGCTTAATGCGCAATCTGGAGTGGTGTCCAATTTATCCTGGGACTCTCAGGCTATGTCTATGGAATTAGGAAAGTGAGCTCTTAAAACTTAAGAAAAATGGTTATTAAGGGCATAAGAATTCATTTTCTAGCATGTTTTTATTAAGCAATGATATTAGAAGATAACCCTTAAAGTATCCTGAGGACAGTAACCTATTGTTGTAGCCTCATTGATCCACAGACATGTAAAGCTATTTTGTCTAGAGATCAAAAGGTAATGTTTTAAAAGCTTGCTTAACCTTGAGATAATGTTGGAGTTAATTTATATGTGGACTTTGGGTGATTTGCCATCAGAGACTACAAAATAACTTCAAAAAGGTTTAAACTCTCCTCTCCTTTACTCACATAAAATGGCCCTTCTCCTAAGAACTCTGATGTGTTTCTAACAAGTTTACAAGGCTGATGAATCAGCTCAATGGACTTTTTAAATCACTATAAAATGAAGCATGCTTGCAGATCAGAATGCCAATTATTTTATCGAAAATTTCTTTCAGAGAAATTACATTATAAACTATCAAAATCCAACTTAGAACTGATTATGGCACAGCAATACATTCAAGCCGCTATTGTTAGTGGCCAGAAAATATTATTGAACAGTCAGAAAATATACATTGTTTGATATCTTACCACATGTGTCAGAAGTTTTGACAAGATAAACATGATATGGTTTCAGTGTTTTCAGATAAATGTTGAGGATTTTTTTTTATATCATAGACCCCTTGAATTATGTTGCAAGAAGAATTTGGATGTCTTCTTGCTATTGGACAGAATGCAAAGAGTAGAAGAAAAATATAGAATGAGACTTGTTTTAAAAAAACTACTTTGGCATTGTTATCAAATTTAACTCTGATGTCTTCAAACTATAGTAATAGTCTCTTCTTTTTGTCTGCTCAACATGTATTTTCCCTTTTTCTGGCAACTACAACTCTATTTTTCTTTGCAAAGTAATTCAGATAAATCCGGCCCCAATCCGTTCTGCTCTAAGGGAGGGGAAGTAAGATTATACCCAGTCAAGCAGATATACAATGAGAAGCTCAAGGACAGGCATGTGACCCTTCCTGAACCAGGGAGTTAAGCCGAGGACTCAGAAATCATTGGAAAGAGAAGCTAAATTGGTAAGCCAAGAGCTGCCAAGGGACTCTATATGGTGAAAGCTTGCTTGAGAATGACGCCAACACAGAGAATAAAAGAGCTAAGGGATGGATAGAAGTGGTTGTTGGGAAGAACAGTGAGGAACGGAGTAGAGGCTGAGGAAGCACTGATGATACTCTTTGGAGCTATAGCTCTTCCTAAATTTGGCTTTCTTATTTCTGGATTTTTCTGTTATATAAACTAATAATACCTCTTTTGTATTTTTATTATTATTATTATCTTAAGCAAGTTTATCATTGGGATTCTGTCACCTAAATTTTAAAGATTCAAATTTACAGAAGTTTATACTTGCAGGTGGGGAAAAGTGTAAACTTTTGAATTGACTGAGTCAAAGGAGAATATGAGAAAGCTAAAATCATTTACTTTAGGAACATTATTGACATTGCCCATTATGCATTAATAAAGTAACTGGTTAAATTATCTCTTGCTATATTTCAAGAGTCTGGTGATGTGCCCATGATAGCTGGAATTTTAGGTTACTAGGCATAAATGTGTCAGGAAGACAGCTAAATCTTTTATCTTATGTCCTTAAAGAAAGATAAAGCACATGGCCAAATGTAGCACACTGAAAGCAGAAATGAAGAAAAATATACTGGTTTGTTTTTCGTTTTTTTAAATTAATTATGTGTTTGCTGCTATGAAACTGCAGTAATCAAGACAGGGAAATATTAGTAGAATGAAATACAAATACATTAATGGAAGATAAAAATTCAAAAATAGACTGATTTTATGCAAGGCACATTCATTCGATTCAATGGGGGAATAAAAATTCTTATCAACAAATGGTCTGGAAAAATAGGATAAAAGTATAAAAAAAATATTAACTTTAAGAACTATCTCATGACAGTAAAAAAATTAATATGAGATGATCATAGACCTAAAACATCAAACTAAAATTATAACATTTCTAGAATTAAACATAGACAAACATTTCAGAGAAGCTTGGAGAGATATAAATTTCTGAGGAAAGACTGAAAAAGCACAAGAAAAGACAAAAATACAATATATTGGGCTTTATCTAAATTAAAAACTGCTTATCAAAAGACTACATGAGAAAATTAAAAGACTAGAACAGTATTTGTAATACATATACCTAACAAAGGACTTGAATTTCAACTACAATTTAATAAAAGAAAAATAACAAAATTAAAAATGAGTAAAATATTGAAAGACCCTTCACAAAAGAACAAATTCAAGTGACTTAAAAGCACACAGTGAGATACCGCATCACATTAATTAGAAACAAACTGAAGGAAATAATAATACCAAATGTTGGCACATATTCACAGCAACTGGGACTTACACATTGCTAGTCAGAGGGTAAAGCAGTAGAACTCAAATGTTCCTCTGGAGGAATACAGAAAAACAATTATTTGTGGTATTGTCATATATTGGAATACTATTTAGTAATTGTCACCATTATCATCACCATCTACCAGTACATACAATGAAAGAATCTCAAAAATATTATGTCGAGAAGAAAAAACAGACACAAAAGATTACCCACAGTACGTTTTCATTTCTACCAAGTTTCTATAAATTGTCGTTATAAAGCATACCCATTATATCACTTAGCTTAGCCTTAACCTTATTACTAATAATATCACTTACATTTCAGGCACGACTATATTTAAAGACTTTCTTCTGCCTTCTCAAATTAAAATCTCCTAATTTTAGTCACTGTATCAGCTGTCTTACACTATATAGGGTAAAGAAGAAAAAGAAATAGAAAACTGATATACTTTATTTGACTAAGAGTTTATAAGATGGATGGCTATGAGGAACCTTCCCTCTTCACTGGGTAGACATGGTTTTTTCAGGGGCAGCAGTAAACACACTTTTACTGTTTCTGATCTAGATAAATTGGCAAGAGAGGAAGAAGACTTTGAAAGTATAACATATGGTGGTAAAATCAGAACAGTAGTTACCTATGTCTGGTAGAGATTACCTTGAAGAGAACTGAAGTTAACTTTCTGGGGTGATGGACATTTTCTGAACTTGACTAGGGTTTAGGTACATGGTATACGTTTTCAAAACTCACTGAATTACATGCCTTAAATTTTCGCATTTTCTTATGTCTAAATTTTCCTTTAGTGAAATGTGAAAATTGATGTGCTTAAAAAATTTTTTTAAGTGTGGAGAAATCAAAAAGAGCTTAAGGCCATGGCTTGCTGTTTGTGGCCAGTAATGCCTGCAAATCAAATAATTGAGTTTTAGAGGATTGGAAAAACTGAATTCTCTACGAAACAATAGAGTTTGTTTTGGCAAGAAGCAGAATTTAAGATTGAAAGCAAGAAAAGCAGAGCTGGAGTCCTTCTTCCTCTGTTTTCTTGTTGCTAGAGAAGATGGTGGAGCACCACATTCGCATTTCTGATGGAAAGGGACATTCTACTTAAAATTTATACTCAGCAAACCAGCCAGAAAGTGAATGGGTAGAATAAAAACATTTTCAGATATGGAAAAACTCAAACAATTTCATTCTGAAGAGTCCTTTCTTAGGAAGCTGTTGAAAGATGTGCTTCAAGCAAACAAGGAAGTAGATGAGATTAGAAGGCATGTCTCTGAGGAACAGGGGATCCCACATAGGCTCAAGGGAAATCTCAGAATGGTCATTGCATATCAGGTGCAGAAGGTGTTTAGTCCTACGCAGGATGGAGCAGTAAGGGAAAGGATTCTTCAAATGTAAAACTGCGTATGTGAGTGAGTGCGTGAGTGAATGAGTGAGTGAGTGTGTGTGTGTGTGTGTGTGTGTGTGTGTGTTGGGAACTCAGTTCACAAGACATCACCAGATAGCACATTACTCAATTTAGGCAACTATGCAGGTTGGAGGTCACCACCACAGGCTCCTGAAGAAAACCTGTATTATGATTCCTAGAAGAGGCAGACTGTGAATATCTCCCACACAAGAGATATTATTGGCTGAATTACAAAAGAACCTGTGACATAAGACCTATGCTACATTTGCCCTAAGCACTTCATCCCTTTAATCCCCTAATCCCCTGGAGGAGCCAGGAAGTATGCAGCAGGAGTGGAAGGGTGGGAGGTGGGGGCAAGGAGGCAGGAAGAGAGTTGAAGAAAGAGTGAAAGAACAGACCCTATAACCTCTTCTCCATTGCAAAACTCTGAGCTTAGCCAAGGGCAGTCTGATTTTAGGGTGTTGGTGGAGGGGAGCGGGGTGGACTTTGAATTAGAGATGACACTGAAGGTGTGGACATAATACCTAAAAGTAGTCACAATTCATTTACCCTTATAAATGAATTATAAGGGAAATTATGAGGGATGAGATCTGACAGAGCAGGTTTAAACACGGTGACAAAAGGGAAAAAATATTTTTTTTCATCTGTTTTTACCCCAATGAGTTCAGATTATTCAATAATTTACTTACAGTACCTGCTGTTAAGATTATTAAAGATTTGGTTTTCAGCTCTTCTCTTACCACCTCCCATATTCCATTCCCACTCACCAAATGGAGTTATACCACAGTATCTGATTCTGTGTATTTAATGTTTACATTATTGTGACTATGTACATACTGTTCTATTGGGGATTAACATAGACTACTATGATCACTTCTTTATGTTATGAAACTTTGCATTTTCTCCAAGTTACATTTTGTCTTAGCTTTCAAGACAATTGAGAAATCAACAACCGTTTTTAGCACAATAAAGATCCTTAAAATAATTTTTGGAAATATGTCTATATTTGCTAAAATACTAGGTATGCATTGTTACTTGTTTTTATTTGTATCGTTTGTTAGACTATTTGTTTGTTTGTTTTTTTAATTAAGGTGTTGTTTTCTCTGAGGATATTGTTGTTTAATCCTAGCATTTTGATCATTCTTTGCTTAGCTTAACTTCTAGACATTTCTGTTGGTTTATTGAGTGAAATAGAGTGAGTTTTCTTATATACCCTATACTTGTGTTTAACCAGCTTTGCATTTATCTATATTCTGTTGCCACAAGAACAGAAAGGTGGAAGATAGCTAGCTAGCTAGCTATTCATATATAGTGACAGACATATAAATATTTCTTATATTTGTAATATGACTCATGTAAAATTAAGAAAATCAATGACTACATAGAATTGTTAGAAAGATTTATGGAAATAATTTATATAAAGAATAGTGTCTGTCAAGTAAGTGCTAAATAAATATTGTTCATTATTTTCAGAAAATAATATACAAAATTTAAAAATATATACATATAATTTTTTCTCATCCCACAGCATAGTAAGAAATGTGAATATATTTCAATTATTTAAAAGGTGGAGAGCATGATACTGAAGTTTGAAGGATCTATTTTTTAGTCCTGGCTTCTGCACCCAGCTAACTTGGGGACTTTTACCAAAATCTTCTACCTCTATGGGCCACAATTTCCTCATCTATAAAATGAAAGTTCTTTAGTCTTAAACTTTCATCATTTTCTTACTTTGGTAGCCTCTCAACCAGAGAAGACTTGTAAAACTGAAAAAAACTAAAGGGGAAATTTAGAGGCAAAGAGTAAGTTAAGGGAATGCATTTTCCATAGCCCGTAATGCAATACACATGGACAGAGAAGTTAAACAATAGTTCTAAGTTGTTACATTTAACAAGTATTCGCTGAACACTTACTATGAGGAAGGTTTTTTATGAAGTGCTGGACTCAGGGCTAGAACATAAAGGAATTCCTGCAAATTTGGAGACCATAACACAAATAAGATTCTGTATTTTATCACAAATAAGATTCTGTATTCATTAATAACATACCTTTAAGGCTGTAGCGACAGCACCTTATATGTATAGCTATAGCACTTTCTTTGGCTAGCTCTAGCCCATTTGACTTAGCTAAAGGACTGAAATGCTAAATTCTAGAATGTGTTTTCTCCCTTGTGACGTTTGGATCCAAACTCATCTGTCAATGGCTACTCAACAGAAGCTGAAAAACCCCTTTTGGAACACTGCCAGCTCCTGCTTCCGAGAGGATTTCTAACAGATGTCCTCCCATTGAGAATTCCCCTTCTTTACTTCAGCTGTCGTCCACTTTATGCCTCTGTGAGAAGTTATGCAGCCTAGTATATAGAGCACATCTGCATTAGAATTGACACCTCCCCTCCCATGAAAACACAAAGTATTTCATTGCAGCTTGCATACTGTTTCAAAGCTGCTTGCAAAGAGCCTGAAAATTTGATAGATTTAATACAGTGACATTCTGATCATAGAACCACAGAACTGACATTAAAAGCATTCAGACAGAGATGTAAGCTGTAACCATTAAAATATTTCACAGCTGACCATGCAAAGAATTTATCTGGGAAAAAAGAGAGTGTTTAAGTTGAGTCAGAAACATTCAGGAGTAAGCCACATTGCCCCCTTTGGAATTATACTACACCTGCAATCAGGATTCTGATTAGGACTGACTTCAAATTTCAATTTTTAGGGAGGTCTCATTAATATCAGCAACTGTGGGCAGAAAGTAAGATAACCTATGTTTATTTCATATGGCAAATAATTTCATCTGATAAATGCTGTATTCTGGCACAGCTTTACAATCAGTACAAAACTAAATAAAAATGGTTATAATTTTGCAAACTTCCCTACAATTTAACAAAATAAAAGAAAGATACCTTGGGACTTATTTTCAAGACACAGATTCTTGAAATTCTTCATTCTTTTATCAGCTCTCTTGCCCAAGGGGAAATCTGTGTAACAGGCATCATATGTCTTTAATAATGAAGCAAACTACTATAGCTCAAATCTTTTGAGCAGTTTAGAAACCCAATTGCGTAGAGGAAATGCCAGAAGAATTTGTTTTACTAGAGAGCTATAAATTCAGCAACATTCAAGTGTTAGACTCATATCAATTGAAGGCAGAAAGGCAAAACTGTTGAAAACATTTTAAAGGATAATGCATATGGACTGAGTCTGAAGGAAATTTCCCATGAAGCAAATACCTTCCTTATAAACCAGAGTGCTAGAATCCTTTTTTGTTTAGAGACTTGAACTCCACAGGAGTTATTAAAAACAATCAAAGTTTCATCCTTCTTGAGAAAAGAAAAGTAAAAGATATTTATTTTAAAAGCTTCTGGTAAAATTTCTCAAGGTGGAATGTTCTCTCTCTGATTCAATTTAGAAATCTGCATTTCAGATTGAAAACTGCAAAACCGAAGTTAGCAAATTAGATATCAAAGATTTTGCTTCTAACGACACTTTGTTACACCAGACAGCACATTATATGCCTTAGCTAGCAGAAGAACAATGGCTAAGGGCTGTTATTAAGCAAAGTAGATACATTAAAAGGTAACTATAAAAATAATTGCATATAAAGAAGCAAGTAAACATTTTAGGCATTATTTCTATATGGTCTCTTGATGTTGTCTTAATTCCATCTATTGAGACTTAAACTCAATCCGAAGATGTAAATTCAGTATACTGCAGATTTAAAGAACATTTAGTCAGTAATTCCTTTTTTGTTTCCAAAATATCC
>NW_006494613.1:8719761-8810519 GCF_000325575.1 Pteropus alecto
TTAGTGAAAGAAAGGAACACATTTACTTAGATGTTTTCATATAGGAGACCCATCCATGCACAATGAAAACAATGTAGTAATAACAGACCAGTTCTGTCCTTAGCAGGGAACAACTAAGGAACACCATTGAAACTTCATGTGCACTAGGTAAATTGAAAGATCATATGACATCTTGACTAATGTGCTTTTTAACTCATCAAAGATCTAAAATTTACGTGTCACTTGGCAACACATCTACTTCAGTGCAAAATCCAAATTAATCCAATCTAAATATTGCTCAAAATAATCCCTTTAATTTTAAGAGATTTAACAGAAAAACTTTTTTTTTTTACACACAAGTGATCTCTTTATTTTGTCATTAACAAATCATAAAATCATTTTTCCTGACTCTGTCTGTTCTGAAGTATTTGGACAGACCAAATGAAATAAATCAGTGTCCTTGTTTCAGAACTTTGCATATTAGACAAACGCCTCACTAAAAACTCTTGACTCCTTTTTTAGTCGTTGTTCTAAGAAGTGTGTCTATTTGACTTTCTAATCTAGAACAGGTTAAAAAAAAAATTAGAAGGAGCATGACCATATTGGCAGGCTATCAAAAGAAACGACGGCTGACAGCATGACAGAGAGGAGCGAGTCAGAGGAACCATAAAATACACAAAATAATTATTAAAAGTAAATACAACAAACTGACCCCAAAATTTAAAAGGCCTACCATCTTGAGGCAAATGTGTCCTCAGATAATTACTTTATAATACACTGTACAATTGATATGCACAATAATGATCCTGAGTCATAGAGAAAACATTAAATTATGCACCCTGCCCCAGGAAGGGAACCATAAAATACACAAAATAATTATTAAAAGTAAATACAACAAACTGACCCCAAAATTTAAAAGGCCTACCATCTTGAGGCAAATGTGTCCTCAGATAATTACTTTATAATACACCGTACAATTGATATGCACAATAATGACCCCGAGTCATAGGGAAAACATTAAATTATGCACCCTGCCCCAGGAAGGTTGGAAGTATTTAACACATCATAAAAATATTTCCATAAAAATACTTAGCTTATTAAAAAAATAAAATATGAATATTCTGGATAGACCCCTTTGTGGAAAATCTCATTCCCAATTATGTCAGGACTCTGAGGCCTAATTATAGTAATACCGGAATAGAAAGTATGAAATACGACTGCCAGATGCTGAATGGTAGGTAGCTCAGGTAATAAAAGGTAAAATAAATAACTTATGTGTAACTTTAAAAGTATTCTACTGCTACATAGCCTTCATGATCTGTGGGTGCCAGGCCTGGCTGAATCCAAGGTTTGGCTGGTCCGAGGTCTGGCTGGTCCGAGGTCTGGCTGTGATCCAAGCCCATGGCTAGAAATAGGACTCTGGATTTAAATGTTATATTAGTGTAGTAGGGTGCCTGCACCTAAAATATGTAAACATACTTCAGCTTATTGTATCACACATGCGTGGCTGAATGCCACTATTGTACTCTGATATGAATGGAACCATGCGGTCCCCTGGAAAGCAGAAGGGGAGCACAAGAAGGGGAGCAGGAGAAATGTGGGCCTCTCACCATCGAACCTTCTCTTCTCGATCAGCTCGGCCTGACACTTGACATAGTCTGTGGGATGAGCTTACCGCTGACATGATTATAATGTTCAATGTCTCCAAAATATCTCTTTGACTAGATATTTCAAAATTTATTTTCCATTCCTCTTTGGTTGATCATTATGTTGTTCTTAATAATAATCATAATTAAAATTATATATCTCAAGGTGTTTTTTTTTTATAAGTAACAGAAGAAAAGACTATAAATAAGTTAAATCTGAAGGACATGTATTCACTTAGCTAGCTGGATATCAAAGGTAGGACAAACTTTAGTTCTCTTAATACAACAGTGCTGGTTTCATTTCTCTGTGATTTCTCAACTGTGCCCTTCGAAGGGCATGGGCTTAGTCCCAGGATCAGCTTTCTTCCTGGTTGTAAAATGCCTCCAGCAGCACCAGGCTTTACATGTCCAGAAATCAAGATGTGTGGCAGAGAAGAGTACATTGTTATATTCCTGACTTCTCTCTTATAAAGACTCAGAAGACCTCTTTCCTGTCATACCCAGTAAAATTCTTTCCAATTTCATCCTCATAAATTATGTTCATTTTGGCACCTGAGCCCCGTGGCCAGCAGAAGGGCATTTGCTGATTGACTTAGGTCTGGGTCATTTAACTAATCACTGTGGGATTTCCCTGAGATCATCGAGCCCAATGCTGGAGGCTGTGTGATGGATCACCTTGACTGTGGAGGAGTCAACACCTACATGAAAACTGGGTTATTATGAGTATGAAGAAAAACTAGAATGCTTAGTGGTAACAAACATTGACTATTACACTAAAATGGACATTGTGTGTATAAAATTTTCTCTTTCCTTTGTATTCCTTTAGTAAAGTTTATAATATATAATAAAAATAGTTTTATATAATAATTTAAATTTTTTTGGTTACAACGACAAGAACCCCTTTACATTTGTTTAAGCAAATGAAGAAACATTTTGGAAGATGTAAGCCACATTTATTGTCTTGTGTTTCTAGGACCATGCGTTTCCCCCTTCCTGCGGTAAGTGTTTTGAAGGAACGGAATCAAATGTTGTTTACATGGCTGTACTTTTCCAATAACATTGACTGGTGACAGGATGACCGTCTGATTCAAGCTCAGCATACCATAGATCCCTATAGAACGAGCTGGACTTTGATTCATCCAGGGGATAGACACAGATGGTTCAAGCCAGATTAGGTTACTTTCCAAAGAGTTTTATAACTAGAAATTGTAAGAGTTTGGGGAAGGTATTTGAAAGCTGATTTCATTTCATCTTGAAAAACTTTCCCAGAGCTACTGGTGACCATTTTAGCCTTGTAGAGAAAGCAAGTTTCAGAGAAGCCAGAACACAAAGAACAGGAAAAAAAGGTGGAACAAAAGAGCCCTGAAAGCACTGACAATGATTCTCTCCTTGACCAAACACCACACAGGTGCCCTGAAATTTTTCAACAAGGCCTTCATATTTATACTTCCATGTTCATCTTAGCATTGCCCAATCTTAGCAAGAATCCTGCTAAGTTGATTTAGCTAGACTCTCTCCTTCTCTATGTCTGATCAACATAAATACCTCACCAGGTTGCTCATCTTTAACCATTCCGCAGTTGATGTGCGATTACCTTGGCCTGCCTTCAGAAAGACTCATGTTAGGGTGGTTTAGCCAGAATCTCCTAATGCTTCCTTGGTAATTTTTCAAATACTGATCCATAGCCTGCTCCTTGCTTATAAATTCCTACCTGCCCATATTATATTTGGATTTGAGCCCAATCTCTCTCCCACTGCAAAACACTATTGCAGTGGTCTCTATTTGTAATGTAATAGCATTCCTTAAATAAAGTCTTCTTTATCTTCTTTAACAAGTGTCTTTGGATATATTTTTTTAACAACTTCCAAGCACACAATTCTAGTTGTGTCCAGTGACATTCTGGCCCTTCCCATTTATTAGGGGAGGCAGTTTCCAGAAATTTTGTCCCCAGTTGCTTCTATAGATATCTGCTACTTATTGCCAACTTGCTCTCCCCAATGCTGTATTGGTTCATAACATACTCACCATAAATCAGTATGTAAATGTTACTTAAAAGGTCATATAATGAATATTTCTGAAATGCATATAGCATCACAGAAAATTAGCAGAAATAGAGAATATCTGTTATAGTGGAAGGAATACAGTCTTCAGGGTCAAGCAACCTGAATTCAAAAATCTGCCCCTCCTGCTTACTCATCGTACTAGTACCAGAGCTTCAGTTACTTCAGTTACAAAAATGGACATATTAATAGATATATTAATGTCTGGCCAGTACCCAGTTAAATACCCAGCATTTAATACATATCTTGTCCTTTAATCATGGAAAGTAAAGATCTGTTCATTTCTTAATTTAACCACTAATTACTTGATCTAAGGAACTCACAGTACCCACATCTCTGTACATCATTATCTTAATTCTTCGAACTAATAAATTTTTTAAAAATCTCTTTAAACTCTAATTTAGATCATCAGTTTAATAGTATTATATCGACCCAATTTATATCTATGTAAAAAGAAGAGTCCTTATTTTAAAAATTATAACTTGGAGAATAAATAAATAGTACCCCTCTCCATGGAATTTCTAACTTCTTGATACCATTCAGTAGCTCTCTGAACCATTCGTGAGGCTGACTTTATTTGGCTGGTGTCATTAAGCCAAATCCAAGGTAATGAGACTGCATGAGGCTTTGATATTTCTGAGAAAGCCATCTCCAATCTTTGTTGCAATAAATTTATATCTTTGGAGATTTAAGGGCGCACTTAGAAAAAAAGAAAATCTACCTGTGTGAAATCACTGGCTTTGTGAAGTTTCTTATTATATACTTAAAACAGACAACCATTTAAATGTCATACGTTAATGAACTTTCATAGTAAAATAATTGAATCTGCATGATTTATCAGCATTACGATATTAATAGCTATTTCTTTGTAGCTATTTTCCAACTTAATTTTCAAGCTAGACTAGAAATTCATGACTATATATTCTTGAAGTTTGAATTATTTTTAAGGATTTAATTAATTATTTCAGCGTGTTTGCTTTAATTTAAATAGAGTACCTTATTGCTTAGCCTTATATTTTAAATTTATATATATGCTTACTTCAGGAAAGCACCTTAGTTATTTAAAACTTTCCTTAACATATGCAGATATAAAACAATAGTTTTTTGAAAACCAAAATATTTTTACATCAGATGAGACAAGAAAAAATGAATAAAAGTAGAAATACTGCTGTTTTTCATTTCCTTACATGCATTTGTCAGCTAAAGGTTATTTTTTAGGTCAAGAAAATTCTTATGCTAACCCTTCTGATGAAAGAATCAAAGAACCATGTTGAGACTGCTTTTTTTTTTTTTTTAAGAAAAAGAATATTGTAATACTCAGAATGGTAGAAATGTATATAAACATGATGTTACATTTAATTTAAAGTTTATTATTTTATATTTTTGTTTGGTATATACATGTATAATCCACAATTATATATGTGCATGACATAATACCCTTATTTTTTTCATTTATCTAAAATTTTGCTAACCAAGACTTTTTCAAGTCCTAATCCCTTTGTAATGCTTGCAGTGCAACATACAATCTGGAAGACCTCTAGACACTTTTATTCTAGGGGAAAAAAGCATCAAATATTTCATAAAGCTTGAGATACATGGGAACAAATCAGAGAGGTCAAAGGTGTTAGAAGAAATTGGAGAGGGTAGAGTATGAGACTTGATGTATATAGCAAAATAAGCTATTTGATTTTTCTTTCATTTTACCTGTATTATTCCCTGAAAAGGAATACACATACACAGGAACATACACACCTATCAACATGCACACACACACACACACACACACACACAGAGCTCACTCTAATTAGAGAAACAGCCATTGGCAGTTTGCTGGGTTTTTTTTTTTTTCACAGACAGTTGGCAGAGATCCTAAAAGTAGAAAATATTTGTCTTTATTTTCTTCTCAAATTGTATTCTTGGATATAAAGAATCTACTGAGGTTAAAGATCATGAATATTCTTATACTGTATCTCAAATAGATAAAGGGAGGCGGTAGATTATGGCATGAATTCAGGATTGTAGTTTTGCTTTGTGGTATCATGGGAGATTTGCAAAGGAGTTCAGGATATGAGTATGTATTAAGTATTTCTGGTAACGGCAAAAGTGGCTGGTAGCCATTGAGAAATTATTGGCATCAGGAGTGTAGGTGTGGGAGAGCTTGAAAGAATAATTGTGGTCATACAAAGGTATGTTAAATTTCAGAATTTCAGAGGACTCACAGCAGCTCCTCTTGTCAGATCGTGGAGTATAAATAAAGCAATGACCAAGATATTCATGCTTTAAAATTTTTTGAGAATAATAAGTGATTGGAGAATGACAGCTATGAGGAGGGGTAGAGTGTGGCATGAAACACACACACACAAAAGTTTTTGCACAAGGGTGGAAGAATAAATATTAGAAAACTGTAATGCTTTTTTTTTATATCATAATGAGAAAGATGCAATCCCTGTTTAGCAGTCATGAAGGGCATTCTGTGAAATATAATGGGTTTGCATTCCCTGGGCTGAGAGCAGTGTCAGGTGAGGCCACTTTCCTGTTGTTTGCTAGCCTCCTACATACTGGCTTGACATTGATACATTACCTTTTAATGAATAAATTCATTGAACAGTCAAGGTGGCAGAGCTAAGTAAATACACTGAACATTTTATTACTCATTAGAGATATTTGGTCATTTCTAAGGTTGGCATGTTGCTGACTGTTTTCACTTCCCATTTTCTTCTGCTAAGCCTTAATACTCAATTGCTTCTTTCTTAAAATGTCTCTTACATTTATATACTTCTCTTCATTTCCTTTTTCTCAGCAGTAGTTCAGAGTTGGAAATCTGTAACTATTTTCTCCAACTCTCACCTATCTCCCTTTAAAGCTTCTATTTGGTTAATCTTTGCAGAATGATGTAATTATCTAATTCCACTATTCGAGAACACTCACAGCATGGATGCTCCACTGGGTACACTATTCAGTTGTATTAAGTCCTTTGTAAATCACATCTTCAGCCTTGTTCCCCACCAAGTCCCACCAAGCATGGTCTATTCTACTCTGGCTGATGCTCTTTCTGTCCTCTGATGTACACTGCTCATGCTCACGTTTGTGTCTTTACTAATGCTGTTTCATCTGTTAATAATTGATCTTGCTTTACTCATCATCAAATCTAAATTCTGCTCTTCTTTGTGACCAAATTATAATCCAGTTTCCAAAAACATTATCATTTAAAAAATAAGTGGCCTATCCTGATTTCTTCTTTCTCTCAATTTTATATATATAACTATTCTCTTCTTTTGTCTCTCCAAATAGCTTTTAAGCTATTTGAAGGAAAGTATCATATACTTCTTGTCCACTACCACAATGTTCAGGAACATGATATGGTTGATCTATAGCGAATCACACAGAGCTATTACTGTGCTCTCAGTAGGTTATCGGAAACACAATACATTTCTTCAATGATTGCCTTGATAGTTTTGAAAAAAATCATCAAATGTTGACTATTTAGTATGAAATTTTTTATGTTGCTCAGTTCTTTTCCATTATTAGAATTTGCCAAAGTACTTCCAAAAGTACTGCTAAAAACTTCTCATAATAAAGTCATCACTAAAGTTATCAAGACCAAAGCACAAATGGCCTTTGATTATAGGTGAATATTAACTTTCAAAGAGCAAGCTTTGACTATTCAATTCCTAAGTCTCCATTAAAAGGCACCCCGGTGACCTCAGCCTGAAGCCCCAAGAGAGTCAACTCAATTTACACTTCATAACCTAGGAAGGCCAGATGCTAGTCTACTCAGTTCTGTGGCAGAAAGATATTCAGAAGCATCTGAAGGTCAATCATGAGGAAAAACTCAAGTTCAATAAAAGAACTAAAAAAATGAATAATTTAAAGTGATGCATAACATACCATTTCGTTGCGGTTAATTCTATTTTCCACCTCTTTACTGTAAGACAGTCCAAACATAAGAAATTCTAATTCTTTTCATACCCTGGAAAACATTTTTATGAAGAATTAAGTGTGAAAGTGACTTAGGTTCAAAAGTAATGAAATTATTCCTATGCCTCAAGTTTATATTATAGAAAATCCAGACAAAGTCAATTTCTCCAGTCAAGAAGGAAAGATAGACAATGATGTGTTTCAGGACAGATGACAATTCTGCATAAATGTTACATGGATTTTGTCCTGGTTGTTGCTACTGTTTTTTCTCCATTGTCTTTGGGAAGTTAAAGTTATCTGAGTAAATATTCTTGTTTCCTCACCTGCAAAATGAAATAGCTGAATCTGATCAGCTCTCCTAGTCTGAGCCACTGCATAATGAAAATTAAATTATCACTCAGTATATTGGAGTCAGTGAACTGCATTGCATGAACTTTTTGTAGGCAAAATATTAAGGGACTAAATGATACATTTAGATGAAAATTCTTCTACAGGAAAAACTATTTGTTCACATGGCAATTAATCGAGCATATTCTCTGTCACTGTGCTATACAGTGCGTTTGAGTTGAAAAAAGAAAACCATAGCATGAAAGGAATTAAGCTTCAAGTTTTTGTAGTAATATGTTTAGGGAGACAAAACACGCATACACGAAATGTTCATAGCAATGAAATACAACACTTAAAAAAAGATAAGTTGCTAGGAAATGTTAAATGCCATGAGTTCCCAGGAAGGAAACATGAGCAGGTCAAAAAATCAAATTCATCTCAGCTGTTGTACTGAAAACCAATATATACCCACGTGCTAGATGTTTTTTTTTTCACATTTATCTCCTTTAAGGAAATTCAAAGTGGATTTCGAGCAGGAAGATTTTTGGTTCAAAAGGAGGAATGGAAATTAGAAGTCTGAAGGTGTGACTGCAGAAGCATGAACAGGCTTGCAGGAGCAAAAAGAAGTTTGGAAATCAGGGGGGTGTGGAAGACAATCTGGGGGTGTACACAGAAATTTAAATACTCTTGATTTCTTAAATGCACTCAAATTATTGTCCTCCTGAGACCTCCTTCAGCTTTGCTGTTTAAAGGCAACTTTTTCAATAGCTTCCTAGAGTGACCTTTCTTGTGACCTGATTCAGCACATAACTAGCAATTACCACATCAAAAGTACTTTCTGACCAAACTTTTTACTAGTTGTGAACTGCTGTGCATCCCAGTGGTAAATTCAGGATAGGTTTACAGCTTGCACTTAAATAAATATATTGTATATATGTGTTTACATAGAGACTTGTTAGCCATATCTTGTTTATGACAATAGTCTCTTGGTCAGCTGCCTTGGCATGCATATGTGTTTTTTTCTCCCACTACCCCTATCGGTGTGCTACAAACAAATTTCTTCATTCCTAGGCCAAAGATTATATTCTGGGAATAGGGTAGTTAAATTCAAAAAAATTACTGTTATAACAACTTCAGCAGTTATACAACATATACCATAACCAAATGGAAATAATTATATGGAAGGAACGATACTTGTAACTTGTACCTTCTAGCTCATTCATCAAAAGACAAAGCTATTAAATTTTATTTCTTTTTTATTTTTTTAAAGGCAAAATCTGCCCTTTTGCACAATAATAATTTTTTTAGTTTTTTTTTTTAAGCTCTGAGAAAATTTGATAGGAAAGAAATAAAAACAAACTTTACTTAATAATGTCAGAAATGAATCCTATAGAAAAAAGCATAAGATCCAACAATCTGACATAATTCTCTCAAAAAGCGATAAACACATGCAGGGCTTGAAGAGGCACCCTAGAGTTGATAATTATGTATTTCAACTTGAAGATAAAGTATTTGACATCAGTGAACATTCACCAAACATCTGTAAAGACAAATTATTTTTAAACAAAAAATTGCTTGCCACTTCTTAATAAATTTGACCTTTGCTATCACCCTGTCCTACAGTCACTATATATATTCTCAATTCTTTCAACCTGGTTTTACTCTTTTCACTCAGACAGCCTTTTTAACAGTTTTACCTAGCACTAAAAGATCGCTCTCTTGCTTAACGCCTTGCTACATCACTATCCCTCTAGAAATACTACAATTCTTTTCTTCTAACCAAACTTTCAGGTATAGTTAACTGAAATAGAAAAAAAATTCATAAAAATTCAATTTATCCATAGGTCAAAATTCATGTGATTGGACCTAACAGATGAGGGTAAACAACTACTTGTCAATTTTTTTAGATATTTTACCAACTCTTATAATGAATATTATAACCATTCTCAACTATTCACAATTTTCTCAACTGGAAGCTGCATTTTTTACTCTTTATGGTAAAGAGTGGTGCTAATGAAGGCTCTACCAATTTTCCTCTTTTTCACCTAAACATCTTACTTTATACCTCTTCCCTCTTTTCTGTTTCTCAGGAAGAATTGTCCTTACTCATGTTCAAATCACACTCAATCTAGTCTCTCAACTCCCGCCCTCTCCACTTCTGAACCTATATCTTCAATTTTTATCTCTCTACTGGCTCCTTCTCTGAAGTAAAATATATACTACTCTCCTTTCCTAAGAAAAGAAACTATGCTTTTTTTTTTTTTCCTCCAGGTGTATTATCAAGCTCTTTTTTCTTTCTCTAACAAACGTCTCAAAAGTATAACCCACATTAGCTACCTGTCAACTGTCCACTGCCTACTCCTCAAATCTTGCCAGTCTCTTTCTCCTCCTATCTCCCAGCATTTTATTGACAGTTTTCAAGAATTATATCTATTGATATTCTAAATGGGAGATCTAACAATGTTTTTTTTTTCACCTAGAACTTCTCTCACTTGTCAGCAATATTTCTTACCATTACTTACCTTTTGCCGTTAGTGTTGTTACTTTTATCCTAAACACTTTCTTTTGTTACATAACTTTGCATTTTATGAATTTCTTATGTCTCAGTATGCTGCCATCTATCATTCTCTTGGTTTGTTGTCTCCCACATACCCAATACATACGGGATCTTGGAAAGATGTGAGTTCAGCAATTTTATCTCCTAACTTCATTTATAAACTTTTCGTGGATGGCAGTAAAATGTACATTGCTGGTTCCTAAATTTACTGAGATATAGATTGAAATTTGAACAGCCTGCTGGATATTTCCCTATGAATTAGCCTCACCTAAAACTTAAGAGGTTCAAAATCAATAACCTTTTTTTCCCTCAACTTTACTACTCGTTTCTATGTCACTTACTTATATTACTATTTTTCCTCTTTAAATTTTTAAGGTTATCATTGATTTTTATTTTCTTCTTGACTCTAACTTCCCACACCATTACAGAACTTCACCTGGTTGGTCACCAAGACAGATAATGTTTCCATTGCAAGTTTCCAATGTATGAGAATTTTAATTACCATGTTTTAATTAAATAATACAAATTCTAAACAACACAATTCAAATTTCAGTTACTATGGTAAATTAACCAAGTAACTGCATAAAGTTTGAACTTTCTGATAACTCTTCAATCTATAAATCATTGTGTAAACAACAGCTATGCATCATGATCAGTTGCCAATAACATCACTTCTTTCAAAGTATGTCAATGAAGTACATCTGTTATTCAGTTCATGCACAAATTATGTATAGTTGAGTTGATTTCTTGTCTCTCACATTGTAATTTTACAAAAATAGGTAATTGGAAAAGAGAATTTGCCAATAAAGAAGAGAGTTCCGCAAAGAAATAAGTAATAATGCCGGAAGGGAAGTTCAAATCAAATGCAAACAATGTTATAGAAAAAAATTGCTGACCATTGGGAACATGACACCATCAAGATTCAAGAGACTCTGGATATGTAGCTAGATATTCACTAATCTACGGAAGGTGGGCTTATTGTCATGAAGGAAGAAAGTGGTTGTGACGAAAAGGATAAATGTATCCCAGAGAAAGGATGTTGTTAAAAAACTACATCTACATTAAAGGAATTCTCAGATATTTTATGGCACTGGAAGTTCAATGTATAAAATGTTGGAAGTTGATTTAAACTTAGAAAGGAGTATAGTTCACTAGGCATAGAAAATATATTCTCTTCGTATAGTAAGTTATTTGACAAAAAGGCAAGCACTGTTCAAACTATTCTTGCCATGTTTTATATAAAGAAATCAAACACATTGTCAGTGTTTCAAATGTTTTAAATTACTTCATACTAAATAAATATTAGTTTTGCTATTTTTTCATTTCCCTTTACATTTGTAACCAACAGTAAGAGATTTTAATGCTTTGATAAAAAATTTTTAAAGGCTGAGAAATAAATATATTTTTTCTTCTTGATTATTAAGATCATTTTGTATGGTTTTAGCTCACACAGTCATTTTTATGATTCCTCATTACTGTACAAATTAAGAACTAGATGCACTATTGGTCAGTTTTAGCAGACTTGCACGTGTCTTATGCTATATATTGGGTGCTCTTGCTCAAGAACTTCTTTACTCAGAGTAAGGGCAACAGCAGATGGCAGAAGGAGAGTTTTGCCAGGAGCTTCTATGTGTTTTGAGAATTATGCACTTCAGTGCTGTAAGTAGCTGTGATTATCAGTAGCAGCTTCTATCAGTAGCAGTATCCGGGCATCCTCCCGAGAATCACTGGCTTTTGTTTTGCAGAGAGCCAAGTTGATTAGCAGTGGCTTTTCTGCAAGGCTTATATTTCTGGAATTTCTGAAAACCAGAAGTAAACTTTCTTACCTTTGCTTTACCAGCCTTTCCATGTCCCTATAATAAATCATTTTGTATTTATTTGTAATACCGTAGTGATGTCTGTTTTCTTGACTGTCTCTGACGGATAAGATATTTAGCACCAGCAATATTTCCTTGATAAAATGCCCCCTAAAGATGAGCTTTTGCATTTGATATCTTACCTAGTGAGATCTGGAGGCAGTAGCAACTTTATCATTAGTGGAAAATGGGATGGTAGTCCATAGATGCAGTGGAAAACAGTTACTTAAATTGTCACCTGTATTTACCTGGAACACAGGGCCTAATGAAAGTGAAGATGAGGAGCCTAAATGACTCTTGGAGAAGAATGGCAAGATAGAGATGAGCATATGGACTATGGGGGAAGATGCCTACTTCTGAACATATTGAGATTAAAGTAAGAAAAGTCTCAAGGTTTTACATTCTCAGCTCAAGGCATGATCAGAAAACTAGCCTGAAATAGTCTTTTATCTCTTATCTGATGTTGTATCCAAACATCAGACCCCAAATTTAAGGCTATAGTTTGCAAAAGTATAATGCAAGTTAAATTTCCAACTTCACTTCAGTAAAAAGTATGGCATTGCTCTATGTATAAGTCAGAATGCAATGAGAGAGAGAGAGAGACAGAGACAGAGAAGAAAGCAGAAAGAAAGAAAGAAAGAAAGAAAGAAAGAAAGAAAGAAAGAAAGAAAGAAAGAAAGAAAGAAAGAAAGAAAGAAAGAAAGAAAGAAAGAAAGAAAAAGAAGAAGAAGGAGGAGTATGGAGGCGAGAAAGAAAGGAAGAAAGGAGGGAAGGAAGGAAGGAAGGAAGGAAGGAAGAGGAAGAAAGAGAAAGGAAGAAAGGAAGAAAGGAAGAAAGGAAGAAAGGAAGAAAGGAAGAAAGGAAGAAAGGAAGAAAGGAAGAAAGGAAGAAAGAAAGAAAGAAAGAAAGAAAGAAAGAAAGAAAGAAAGAAAGAAAGAGGAAAAGAAAATTTAATTTAAAGAGAAAGAAAGCTCTCTGAGAATTTAAAACACAGGGAATTAAAAGCAGGAACTTAGTTATACTGTTGAAAGAGGGTTAGCATGCATTTAGGGTGACTGATACATGTCCCTATCTATGTACTTTTACTGTAACTATTCTGGCTTCAACGCCATCTCTGGAGTAGCAATTGAACTCGGCTTTATAGCTGGTCTCTCGGCCTCCGCCACTTATTATAAAGTACGTTTCAGAGCCTCTTCCTGAGTCACAACTTTATGTGCACCATAACATAATGGCGGAAATTGGCTAATGTTCTGTAGAGTTGCAGGCAAGTCCCAACTTGCAGTAGGATCATGGGAAAAAGGCTCCTCTCAGTCAAAATTTTCCCATAAATATAACAAAGGATTTCACATTTTGTTAGCCTTGGAACATTTTGTTCAAAGAAGTGCTTTGTAGAATTATAAACAGATAAAAGTTTAACTGAATGAGAGATCACAGTGCTGTGGAGGCTTACCCACTCTGCAGCCCCAAACTCTTTGCCCCCAGCCTCCTCACAACAAGTTCTTATGGGGACCCCACCACCACCCAACAGCACATTTCAAAAATCACTAGAGTAGTGGATTTTAAGGTCCATTCAGCTCTAAATACTATTATTTTTTTATATTTTATTAATAATTCTTAATGATTATATAATTGGTATGATAGAATATAATTTTCTTAGCTTAAACTTTGATATAAACTGGTTCTAACTTATTATTCCACCATTATTCTTTATCTTTTTCTTCATAGACACTGATCTACGAACTCATGTTTAATGAATTAATATGGATTCAGAGAGCATTCAATGTAATTTCCCACTTCTAATATCCTAAAATCTCTCTTTTTTTTTTTATATCTATGACCTTATTCACCTACTTAGTTGAATCATATACATTCAAGATCTAGTTCTTGATTTTTTTTCATCAGTTAGAGCATTTAGTTTCATTGATAAGCAAGTCATTTAGGACAGGATTGGCTGCATGTAACAGATAATCCTAAATATATTGGTAAATACATAAGGGCTTATTTTTCTTTTACATAAAATAAAATAAATCCAGAGTAAAGGCAGTCATGGTTGTATTATTGGACCATAATCATCAGGAGTCTAGCATCTTCCATCTTTCCCATCTGCCATCTAGCATGTAAAGTTGCCTCTTGATCTAAGAGGGATGCAGATCTCTAGTCATTTTATCCATACACCAAACAGCTGAGAAGGTAAAGGTTGTTATTAATAAATACCCCAGTTTTTTAAATTTTCTCTTTTAAGAGTCTTCCAGGAAGATCTACCCAATTTCTTTCTTTGCTTGGAATTTAGTCACATGGATAGAAAAATGATATCTTTTGACACCTAAATAATGGTTCTATTATTATGGAAGACAGAAGAATGGACATTGGATAGCAAACTTGTAGACTGCCACAATAACAAATCTACTTGCTCCTTTAAGATTGCAGTCAGTATACTAAATTGTGAAATTCTATTACTTATTTATCTGTACATTCCTATCACCTGGCATAGTAACTCAATACATAAATGAATAATAATGAATGAATAAACAATCATATCTTTTTTCAAACCGACATTTGATAAGCAAGCCAGAATGTGAAGAAGGGGCCCACATCGTACTGGTACTAGGATGATGAGAAGTACTATCAAGAACTGGCCGGGGGGGACAATATGATTAGTATCTGGGTGCGCTTCCTCAAAAAAAAACCCAAAAAACAAAAATGAAACTTTACCTTCATTTCCATAACTTTCTGTTAATAAATATAGATTATTTTACCCAAGTTTAATTTTTAGTTTTGCCTAATAGTGAATTTATTTTAACTTTTCAAATTACCTTCAGATTTGTGATATATTTTTAATATATATGTACAAAGAAATAGAAGTTTGATAAAGCACAAGTAAGAATTTATTGTTTTTGTCACACAAGGAAAATTTATCATTTTTTAAATATACACTTTAAAATGTTTCACACAGTATAATGAAATTTAACTTCTTGCTGTCACAATATTGGACAGAAATCTTCATGAATCTAGACAATCCAGATTTTAGACTAAAGAAATATCAAGGGAAGCTCCTATACTTTTCATTAGCTCTACATGGTCCCTCAGCAACTAATCACAAAATACGGAAAACACATAGCTAAAGACTATGCCATCACAGCAACACTGTGGTTAAAAATTTATATCCATCAATCAATCTATCTATTGATCTATTTATCTAATCTGTGATCTATCTATCATCTATGTACTATCTTACTCCAAAAATTTAGATGGCTTACAAATAATTACTGCAATAAGCGATATAAAATTAAACTTAAATGTATGGGTAATAATAATAATAACAAAGGAAAATTAGGATAACAAAATACCAGATCAAATCAGGACTCAGATAATTAAATGAAATATATATCATGAAATCCTACTCTCTTTCTAGAAGTCAGCCATTAATCTGGTTCTAAGATTTCTCAGTAACTTGGGGAAACTCTCTCCAGAGAACCTTGATATTGGTATTTGGGGACCCAGTCAAACACCAATCAGGAGAATTCTGAACCTAGAAAAATAAGATTGCCCAATAATAGTTAAATTATGAGATCAAGAAATAATTTTAATGGAAATGAAAATAATTTTATTAAGCTGACCTTGAAGAAAAGTGCACACACCACACACACACACACACACACACACACACACACACGGTTTGAAAGATGACTTACCGGTCATGGAAGCATAAAAAAAGAAGAGTAATGTATCTTTAAGTTCTTGTATCTAATCTGTTTTTAAGCAAATATGGTGTTTTTTTCAAGATGTTGAACAGTATTTCTTGTGGAAACAGAATTAAACAATGTTAGAACAGTTTCTTTAATATAGGAATTCTCAGTCTTTAACATTTAATTTGCATTACGATTCTGTAAGGAAGATAAAGTGTGCAAGATTTCACAAACTTAGTTGACAATTATGGCAGATGCTCTGTTATGTTTTTATTGCGCTGCTTCCTCTTCCTGGACTCAGAAAGATCCCTCATCCCCTGCAGTTAGGTGAGGACAATGTGACTGAATTTTGGCTACTAATGTAGGACAGAAGGAGATTAAACCACTTCCAAGCCTGAACTTATTCTTATAATTCTTCAGTTTTCTCTTCTTCCATTGTGACTTTGGAGGTCACTTATTTCAGACAGCATAGATGGAGAAGGGTCACCTGCTCTGCACTAAAATTTGATGTGAATAAAAAACACATTTTTCTTTTGTCCAGTTATTAAGATTTTAGGGTTTACTCGTAAGTCCAGCCTAGCTTCATCTACCTGATTGTAATCGAGCTCCTAATTTTAAGAGAATATAATATCTTATTTTTTAATGTGACATGTTGCTCCAAGACAAAGGGTTGAAAAATATATGCCCAAGTGTCTGAATAAATTATCGTGTCTATAAAATTATTACTAAGTTAACTGTGGAAGAAGTTTTACCAAAAATCCTGAGTCTCGGTTTTAAGATGTTTTATTTGCTCACTCAGAGGTCACTATTCAAATAAGCATAATATCTCGGCAGAAGTGATCCAACGCAGACCGATGAGACATAACTTTCAAACATTTACTTCCATGTAGTCATAATTTGGGACCTGGGCTTTGCTAATCAGGGAAGAAGATGGTGATAGGATGATTGATTATCACTACTTCTGTCACTTTAGAAAATTGCAGTCAGAATCTTAGGCTGCTAATCTTGGTCTCTTTTTAGTCTTTGTCTCCCTGAAACATTGGGTGGAATTTGTTGTAACACTACATTTCCTCTGTAAAGGAGAATTGTCTGTTCAGGCATCTGCCTTCTTTTACACAATTAGAACATATATTAATTAAACTCTACATCATATATGGATTTCATTAGTTTTCCCCTAATGTTTCTTTTCTGTTCTAGAATCCCATCTTGGATACTTTAATACACACAGCCAACTCTGGGCTGTAACAATTTTTTAGATTTACATTGTCTGGCATTCTCTTATCGGGGCAGGCATCCCTGTGATGGTTACTCTTATATGTAAACTAGGCTAGACTATAATAAACAATTTTTTAACCACACACGAATCTACGTGTTGCTGTGAAGGTATCTTGTAGATATGGTGGTGAACATACCACCATAACTGAGGTTTTCCAAAGAAGATTTTTTACCTCAAGACTGCAGTATCAACTGTTGCCCAAGTTTCAAGTGTGCTAACCTGCCCTACAGGTTTTGGACTTGCCAGTCTCCATAATTATGTGAGCTGATGTCTTAAAATAGATCTCTTTATATATACTTTTTATATATTACATAAACAGGTATACACACATACATAGAATCACACGTAATAATCTCTCAATTTGTTGATTTTTTTAATGATGTTTTTCTTGTGGATAGACTAGAGTTATAGGTCAGTGATTGTATTTTTGCTATTATCATCACATCTTACCAAGAGTACATACTATCAGTATGACTTACTGATGATGCCAACCATGACCAGCTGGCTGAGGCAATTTTCTAGGTTTTTCCATTGTAATTTACTTCCCCTTTCCTTACTCTGCTCTTTAGTAGATGGTCACTAAGAGCAATCCACACACAATGGAGAGAGGTGGGGATGGGGAGAATTAAGCTCTACCTTCTTGAGGAGATTATCTACAAAAATTACTTAGCATTCTCCTGCACAAGATATTTGTCTCTTCTCCGCCTCTTATTTATATACTCAATCATTTATTTATATTGGTATAAATTCATGAATGCTTTATATTTTATGCAATAATAATTTATTTTGCTGCTCAGATTATTTCAGGTGTGGACATTGGGTGCCCTCATTTGGCTCAGGTAGCCTTTGGGCAAGCTCCCATTCTTCTGGTTTGGGGCACTCCCTTACTTTCTGGCAGTACAAGAAGCTCCAGGCTCATCCTGTATATTCCCTGTCCAGCCCTAGAATCAGCCATTTCTCTAAGGGATCCTGGTTCCTTTTCTTGGAGACCAGCATTAGAAAGCAGAATCTGGGAGCTGGCTTCATGATCTTTTAACTTTATTTTTGTGCAACACATGACAAAACTAATTCCTGGAACTTGAATACTATCGTACAAAACAGTATAGTGTGAGCATTACGAGGCCCCGTTGGACTTCAAATGTCATTCCCTATCCCCACCGAAGACATCCAAATCTAATTAAAGACAAATAATACAAAGAGCCAAATTTTGATCCCTGATCTGGAGATCATCAATGATCCATTATGGAAGACAACATAGTGTAGTGAGATGAGCATGAGCTTGGACTCAAACGAGAATAATTGCCATCATGTTGCAGAGTTTAAGAAACGCAGCGATAATGTGTATAAAGTGCCAGCATGGGAAATAGTAAAGAGAAAGTACTCAATACATTACAGCCAATACAGTATGTCTTTAAAAAAATATCTCCATTTTGTAAAGATTTATGCATTCTACTGCTGTTTCTAGAGCTGAGTGATTCCCACTTAACATAAGAAAGAATAGAAAAGATAGTGACTCTATGTGTGTACGTGGGGGGACTTCTATAGCATATGATTGGTTTTAATCAATAGTTGACAACATTGCTAGAGGCATTTGTGAAATGAAATTACATGCAGTGTTTTTCATCATTTACATTACTGAAGTGAATAGAAAGTGACACTACAAACTCAGTTAAAAAGAATCTCTAGTGGACATAAATAAAGAAATAATAAAGGTATTTCATTTCCTTCCTCTTTTTTTCTACAGGGAAAAAAACAAAAGACTAATAGCTGAATAGTTTGAGGTGAGAAATGTTCTAAAGGAATTGAAACATATACTGTATTTCATTCTAAGATTTAACTTCTTCAAATCCAAATAAAATTGCTTGTTTAGGTATCTAAAATTGAGTATGAGTATCATACACAGAAATCAAATGATTCATTAATCAAGATAAATACTGGAATCAGTGAACTTTCTGGGTTTTCATTTTACTACATATGCTATAAATACATATATGTTGGACGAACTTATTCATACATATGCTATAAATACATATATGTTGGACGAACTTATTCATACATCTGCAGATTTCTATTTCCTCTATTACCTTAAATAGGAATGCACAAACAATTTGAACAATTTTATTTAATTTATATCCTTGTGTGGAAAAGTAATTTACCATGATATCGTGTCTTATTGTAAGTACAGTGTCCCTGGGTATTAGCGAGAAATTGGTTCCAGGACTCGCTGTGGATACCAAAATCCACAGATGCTCAAGTCTCTTAGATCTCGAATCTGTAGATGTGGACCCCATGAATACAGAGACTGACTGTACCAGACAACTGTGGAAATTGCAGGTCAATGGTTGATATCACACTTCCGTCTTCAGGAAATTAATATTTAGTTGTGTAAACATTTACTTAATGATGATGCGTGTATCCAATTATAGACTTTAAAGCCAAAAAATGATGGGCCAAAATGTTTCTTAACCTCTGAGCTGTCTTTTGCAGTCTTGTTTTCACAGTCATTTATTCCTTCTGCTAGTATTATATACTGGGCTGTGAGCAGAAGGGGAAGAGAGAAACAGAGATCCTCAACACCTGGTTGCTTTGCCTCCCTGAAGGGCACCTGTGGGTATTTCATTCTATACACAGTTTAATCTGCCCCATAAGTTACCATCGAGACGTTGTTAATTTTGATTCACAAGGCTGGGTTATACAAGTGCAAAGTCTGAGAATGGCTGACACACTAAGAGGTAGTACGCTGATCACAGGGGAATGGAAGTCATGGTGACATCCTAGTGCACTCAGAGAAAAAGCTAAAATGAGCAAAAGCAGCAGTGGAGGAGGATTGATGTTTTGGTCACCTGCAGTGTTGGAAGAAATGCAAAATCCCCTTCCCTGGAAAACAGCCTACACCTTCCTTCCTGGGAGATTGTGGAGAACTCAGTGAAGAAGCCTTGGAGGACAGACAGCTGGTGGGGAGAGGGTGTTCCTGACAACACACTTGGAAGATGTCTCCAAACACTGACTCACCATCCATGTAGCTATTGATCAAATAACATTTATAAAACCCACAACAATGACTTTTTTTCTTTTTCCTTATAATTTGTCTTATAACCCTGAATAAGAACAAAGAGTCACTGAGTGCTTTCTAAAATGAGACACTGGGAGTAAAGAGCTGTAACTTGAACTGAGGTCTTTGACCATTATGTTAACTGTTCTGTGAAAATACAATGCCGGCTTCTAGGTGAAATGGTCAACAGTGTACGTGAGGGCCAAATACCTCTCTCTGGTCCAGCAGAAGTGACAAGAAAAACTATAAGTCATAAGTAAACTAAACTTCTGAATGACATGCCCTTAGCATAAACATATCTATCATAAAGCACATTTTTCCATGTAAATAGACATTATTTTCTACATGGTTTTTGCCAAGAGTTAAAAATCCAAATGTTTCAAATTAGAGACAAAAACACTTATAGCTACTGTATCTTAATTTCTCTCACTACCAATTAAGAAATTCTGCCCTACAGTATGAATGTTTCTCTGCGATTCTCTACAAATCACCATTAATAAGCTAGTAAAGCAGAAAAATTAGTAGGGAGTTCATTTGATTTCTTTGCCCCAGAAGGCTGGCTTTAGTGAGAAAATTTATCTACATTTCAATTTTAATGCATTATGAATGATAAATGAACTCTACTGAATAAAGGACATGACATTGCTATGCCTTAGATTTCTATTTTCTTTCAACAAAATATTCTACCTTGCAAAGTTCATAGCTCAGTGTTTGCCTCCCTATAAGAAGCATACATATTAATGAAACCCACGATTCTAAAAAAACTCAATTTAGGATATGATGCAATAAGGGAAAAAAGGCAAGAAAAACGTCTGAGACGTGCAAGCCCATTTAGAAAGCAGCTTCACTGTTTTGGTTTCTATCAGGTATGTCTGCTCTGGCTGCTTCTAGACAGGGACAGCAACAGGAAACCGATTTTACATTGCTTTAATCACCAGGTTCGAGGGCTGCAGGATCAGAACAGTGAAAAGGCATCTGCCCTGACGTTGCATGCTGAACACAAGAGGAAAACACATTACCCTTCACAGCTCCCCCAGATCTGTTTGCACTCTCCCCTGTATTCTTTGAAGAATAGGCTCCTTATTCAGACAACCTCTAGTATGATCCCGCATAGCAATGGCTATAACCCTGACGGGTGACAAATGTTGAATTGATATTGCTAGGGGAGTGCTTGAGACTGAGGAAACAAAACCTGCATTCTTTCACTGTTGCCACCAGAAAGTCAATTTATTGTCACTGGTTATTTTTTGAACTTGAGGAACATGATGGCTAAATTCCTCATTTTATGTTAAGAGATGAATACACCAGCTAAGAACAGGACAAAGTGAGAAACATCAAATGTACAAAAAATAATATATGAACAGAGTTGACCCTCAGAGTTCAAGTGTTATTAAGTGGGAAGCATTCCAGGAAAAATGTTTACAGTTTAGTCTCTGACTATTAAAAACTGGAATTTCCTGAGTAAGCTAATATTAAAATAAAACACTAAGCATCATTAGCATTAGGAGTAAATTCTATTTTGAATAATTATCAGCACTCACTTGCTGATATTAAAAAATGATGACAAGAAATATGTAGTCATCTATGTTTTCTAGAACATAAAAAGTTAAAACAGTAAAAATACTTATTCTAAAAGAGTCAGCAAAGATAGGTCATTCTCGCTTTTGATGTTGGTAATAAACAAATAAGAAGGAAAAAATATAAAGCACACAGAGTAAAATTTTGCATCTCTCTATTGTGATTACTAAAAATGTTTAACCAATGACAAGAAAGCACTGCTCATCAGATTACATGATGATGATGAGAATGTTACTGATATAACGAAGAAGACCTAAAGTGAAATATACTATAATATTGGAATGTTCTATAAGAACTGTCTATTATGATAGGAAAAAATAAACCCCACTACATCTGTTTTGGATTCTTAATATTTTATTAGTTTGCATTTATTTTTATAATTCCTACCGAGCAGCATCCATTTATTGTTCTTCTTTGCAGGGGAACACTTGATAAAGGCAATTAACATTACATTGTTAAATGTGAACTTTAGACTGAAATCTAAAGAATATATTAGTGAGGTCAATTAATATAATGAAAATATAGCATATAATTACTCTGGTCTTTCTGACTTTGCCACAGAGGTCACAAAGGAAAGAAAATGGGTTCTAGGTATGAAGTAATTTCTTGTCATTTTTAAAGAGCCATATTAAAAAATTAGCATCTCTCTTCATACATAAGCAATTATGTATGAAGTAGCACATGAAAAATCACAGTTGCACATCATGTTATCAATAATAGATGTAGTACATAAATCATGGCAGTGCTAAGATATTAATAACAACCCTGTAATGAGACGAATATCACAGAAAGCTTTCAGTCATCTTTCCTAGCCTGTATCAGCATCAATTATCATTGCTGATTCTTTCAAGAAATCAAACTATGACTCTACTTTGAAGTTAAAGCAAATAATAACACATTTAAGACCCAGTCAAGGCTTTACTTGAAAAAGTTATAAAGAAGATGGTTAATATGTAGGTTTAGTTATAAAATTTCTTTTGCTAGTCTCATCAATTGCTGAATCAGTTTTTAATAGAAAGACTTTCAAGTACTCCTTATTAGTCATGAATAACCAGGCTAAAAACAAACAAAAAATAGTATTAATGTGAAGAAAAAAATTAAATCTTTTTTGTTTTAAAAAGTGACTGATACTTTATGTCTTTTAAGTGCATTATAATTTCTTGGTCATGAATAAGTTATATATCAAAGATTTTAGACCTGTAGCTTACTATTTCATAATCCAAGGGGCAATTTCATGATTGAGTATCCCACTGAGTTAAGATGGTAAATTCAGCTTCTACAAGTGCTCAAGTTTACAGCGGGGGAGTAGTTTAGATATCTGAATTGATTAATATAATTTCAAGTTACAAAACAGTACCTAAAGAAAAAAATATTATTAACCTCCACAGTCCACCATGCACATATGCATGGTATGTGGGGAAGGTATCAGAGTTGAGACAGGCATTTTAATACTCATTCTCAATCAATCCCAATAATAGTAGAGAAAAATAAACATTAGCAAAGACAATTTTGCAATTTTTTTTTTTATTGACTGAAAGTAAAAGATACTTTCTGAAATGTTACAATTACCAATTCAGGCCTTCAGAAAGAGATATTGGCATCAACCAAGATACTACGCAAACAAGAGATTACAATAAAACTTATGCAAAATGAAGCATGTATAAGTTCATGGATAATGACTTTTATATTAGCTATATAGAATTTTTAATTTTATATTATTGCTACATATTTAGTACAGTATTTCTAAAAACAGTTTGAAAAAAAAACCATTATAACGATCTTGGTACCATGTAATTTAAATTGAGATATTAGAACAAAGCCACCAGATATCCACCTTAAAAAAAATATTGCATACATTCAACAGAAATAATCATGTATGACACATGATTCAAATTTGAACTTAAAAGCATCAAATAATTGGCCAGGTAAATAAAGCTGTTTAAAGACATTATATATTATACTTCATTTCAGAATCCTAGTTGCTTAGATATCTGGAAAATATGGTCTAGAATCCCAGAAATTTAAAAAATATTCCCCTCTACTTCTTAAAAAAAGTTTGATATTCATTTGCATAAACCAATATTGAATTTCAAACATTTGATGTTTTGGCTAGACACTGTATTTTGAAATGCTTACACATTATAAGCAATGTGACAAAGAGAACAGGAAAACAAAACACACATCTTCCGCCTGTGAGGCTGAATGCAGGTCTCCTCAGTTAGGCAGGTCCACGTTCTGAAGGATGAGGGCCACTCGGCTTGGAATGTATACCTAAGTTGACAGAATCATGTCAGTGTGATTGAAAGAAATACTGAATGTGATATCATTAAGTACAGAGACATGATACCCTCTAATATTTGCTTAAAGTTACAGTTATCTTTACAATTCTACCGGCTCTAGGAGATGCAATTTGACAGTTCCAACAGTTCTGGCATCAATGTGAGACTCCATTAAAGCAACTGTCACTAAAAGGCTCCATATGCTTTATGAAAACCAATGTTCCTCGGACACGAGGGATATACCAGGCATTCATGGCTGTTCAGGCACCATCAGGTGGTAAAAAAAGGCTGCCCCACAGGTCACAATGTCAGGCTATGCAAGTGAATAAAAGTAATATACAAAACACTGCTTTACATCAAGACACTTCTTTATCATCCTGTTCTTTTGTTTTCACCTGTCATTTTAAGAACAAAAACTTAAATGTAATGTATGGGGGACTCTCACAACTTTAAGACAATCAAAAAGCTTGCTACTGCACTTAAAAAACAATATACATCTTTTTCATACCCTGCAGAGTCTTGACTCTGCTCCTCCTTGCATAAATACATCTCTCATCTCAGCTCAAAGCATTGTCTCTTCTCCCCTCATTCATAAAGCTCCAGCTACAGGGGTCTTTCATTTCCTTAAATGTGTCAGTCACACCCTTCCCTTTCTGTGGGTCTTTTACCATGCTCTTCCCTCTGCTCAGAACACCCTTTACTTCACGATTTCCTTATCTCTTGGATCTTGAAATATCCAAGCTCCACAAAGAGGTGTTCCTTGATAACACTTCTCCATTTCATTTTCTATCACAGCACCATTTTTGTTTCTTTCTGAATATTTAACATAATTTGTGATTTTTTTCAAGTTATGATCAACTCTCCCCACTAGACTCTGAGCTATATGGGGGCAGAGGCCAAGGATGTTCATATTTCTAACTCTTAGTAGGTGCCAATAGACAAAGCAAGTGCCAATGATGATTAAATGAAAAAATAAATAATGAATAAAGAAACAACAGTGGGATTAATATATGCATTGAATGAGACTATTATATGTCTAATGCATCTCAATGCTGCAAATGAACACAATGTTTTCCCTTAAGTTTCCTGCGATAAAGAACTCTTACAACTCTTAAAAAATCAAATATACTAATATAGTTTGTTAATTTTGATCATTAAAGATGCAGTTTTAAAATAATGACATTTTGAGAAATTTGTATTATGAATTTAATAACTATTCTAGTTTTTATAAATTATCGTTGTTACTCTCTTACTGTGCCTAATTCATAAACTTCACCAAAGGCATGCATATATAGGGAAAAAAAAATAGTATGTATAGGGTTTGGTACTATCCATGGTTTCAGGCATCCGCTAGGGGCCTTGGAACATATCCCCTTTGATTAAGGATGACTACTGTACACAGATCTACTTCTTAATGATAAGGAGCCTAACTGGCAAAGTAATAAATGATAAAACTATTGCACTATTCACTTTTCACTGCTGAGAATGTTGGAGTTACTGTAAAGGAATCTAATTAGTTTCATTTCAGGTTCAATAATCTCTGTTCTTCCATTTGTGCTCAAAATTTTAATTTATGAAGCAGAATAAGAAAGCCACCCCACCCCACCCTGCCCTTGGCCTCCAGTACACTGATTAATATATAGGTTAACATATAAGTTCCTATATCAAGAATGAAAATACAGAGTAATGATTATCCTAAATCAGACTTTTCAATAAAAGCCAGTAAAGCAGAATGGAGAAGAAGTTCTGCCCTATTGCTTCTTGGCATTTGTGAGCTACTCTGACCTTAGGAAACACGTTTCAGCGGTAGTATGCATACAGTTCTCTGATTTCACAGTTTCAACTGATGAAGCACATACAGATGATGCTGGAGAGGTACCTGCTGATGCTGCAACATGTATGGCATGTATGGCTATTTTAAGATTTCTTCGAGCTCTATTTGTTGCTATCTTTGAAAACAGATTTGATACTTATTCAGCAGATCCTTTGGATTATTGAGCTTGCAAATTAAGCTTTAGCAAATACTGTGAACTAGTTATGATGGACAGACATTTCATGGAAAAAGGAAAAGTTACATTTTTGACCCTATTTCCCCTCACTATTCCAGGTATGTGGGAGGTAGAAGTGATCTCTCATTAGTGGTGGAATGAGACCTATAGCACTTATCTTCAAGAAGTCTGATTGCATCCCAGCACATAAGAACTAATTTAATAAAGAGTACCATTATAATGAGGCATTCTTATAATAGGTATGTTTTTTAAATGTATTTTTCCCTCTGGCTCTTTGAAGAATAACTCTTGCAAGGAAGAATCTGTTTGATGGGGTTTTCTGGTCTACATGGGCTCCCTTATTCTTATATTAAAACCAGTGATCACTACGTCTGGAGCCTAAAGACTTATTTAAATGAATAATTCCTGAAGCACCTGTAGTCATAAAAAACAAATGCTGCTGCTGCTGCTGGGAAGACAGAATTAATCTTTATCTTTCTGACCAAGTTGAATCAGAATTCTATTACAGGCAGTGGTTAAGCTCTATTCTATTTCCCAGGTGCTTGCAGTGCTATATTCCTCTACATGTTATCAAGACATGTGATTCTCCATTGCAGTTGTGAATTTAGAATTGTACATTCCATATTTGCAAAATCAATGCAATTAGTGCTTGAAAATTATCTTCTGGCTGTTGCTACCATTGGTTAGTTAGCTTATTTTAATTGTGACAGAATATCTTTGCTCTTACAAAAACTGAAAGGATGCCAAGGTATTTTGTGCCCACCCCCAAATCTTGTGGGTCTATACCTAAGATTATAATTTTAGGTATAAGTCTTCTTAATTGTGTGCCCTCAAATCATGTAGTGTCTTGACATCCTTAAAATACCTAAAAAAATGATTGAATAGCCATGACAATAACTTTAAAATAGATTTGTAAAAGCATTTTGCAGTTTCCAAATAAAAGCTTGGCCTTGCTAATGAATTCGTGCGTCCTAAGAATCTCTTGCTGTAGAGAGGATACTATTACTAATCCTCTTATACAGATGGGGGAAACTGAGGCAGCACCAAAAGGTTAAAATACTCAAGTTCTTGTAGCTAGTAAATGGAAGACTAGGGGATTGGTCCCAAGTTCTCTGTCACAACATTCTGTGGTCTTTTCACTAAAATAAGAATTTCCTACATAAGAATTTTGCTGTCTGAATCTTTCTCTTTTATGTCTGGTTTCATTGGTTAAAGTTCAGCCTTAGAGCAATTGGTTGCTGCTTCTCTATGGCTCCTTTTTACAAGCTGAATTATCTTCCCTAACCCTTGAACGGTCACTAACTCTGGTTATTTCAGAGCTTTAAGATAATTTTATTATTCATTTCCAAAACGATTTTTGTCCATCTTAGGTTATATGGCAAAATTGAGTGTTCTGACGAACTTCAGCAATCATTCTTTGAAGAAAGAATGTGATAGCACCTTTGCGTTCTCCCTCTTAAAAATGCACAGGTATTTATATCTAAAGATATATCAATATCACCATTGACACTACCCATATGCACACATACACTGAGGGTAAAACCTAAATCCCCTGTGGCTGTTGTACTTTCTTCAGAGTGCATAATCAACAACTTGATCTTGTTCATCCCAGATCTCTTTCATTTATTTTATGTCACTGTCTTTGGCACATCAATTCTGTGGTGGCTTACAAAGTGAGGTGCTGGCACCATTTTAAGAGGTGAGAATACAGTAGAAAAATGAGGAAGTCAGTGTCCCATATAGATTCTCCTGCTTGACTTATACCTAAACTGAAGAAAAATTAAAGAATTTAACAGCTTATAATAAAGCTGAATACATCCTGGCCTCATGAAAGAGAAACAAATCTTAATCCAACACCTCCCATGGTTAAAAAATGCAGATTTGAGACAGAGAGATAGAAGAATACGGAGAGGATGAGAGAGAGACAGAGAGACAGAGAGAGACAGAGAGAGACACACAGAGAGAGAGAGACAGAGAGAGACAGAAAGAGACAGAGAGAGACAGAGAGAGAGAGAGAGAGACAGAGAGAGAGAGAGAGAGAGAGAGAAAGAGAGAGAGAGAGAGACAGGCGTATGACTAATCAGGAAAAGGGGAAAAAAATAGAATGCAGATGTGGACTTGAGCATATCATCTGGCCAAAAGTAGTAAACAAAGAGTTCTTTCATATCTGGAGAGTTTCTAAATTCTACATTTTTAAGAGAATTTAAACCTAGTAATTTAAAGCAAGATTCTTTCATTTATGTTAATAACAAATATATATGTAGAATTATATATATATAATTTTATATATATAATTTTAAATGCTTTCCTCAGTAATATGAAGAAACCAGAAAATTTTACAACTAAAATGAATTCAGTATTTAATTGACTACCTGAAAAAAAAAGATATATTTTTATTGATCATTTTAAGGTATTTTAAATTAAACTTCATTAGGCAGCCAATAATGTAGAAATCTGCTTAATGTAAACTGTTACAGAGAAAGCAAGAACAGAAGGGAAGTAAATTGTAGCATTAAAAATAGAAATGTTCAAAATAGAAATGAAAATTTTAAAATGCCTTATTATTTTTGAGAAATAATTTTTAATCCTATTAATATTCAAACTTCCCCAACTGTACACCAAAAAATTTCCTACTGTAAGTTTTTCCAAATCCAATTCAGTCCAGTACCATAAACTGCATCTGGTTCTTCAGCACAGTTCTCCTTCTCTATCCACCCCAACCCTATATTTTTTCATGTTGCTTATTTGTTATTTCTTTAGACAGAAACATCACTTTCTATAGTGATAGAAATTTTGAATATAAATTTGAAAAACCAATAAGAATTCAACAAATATATAATTTGAGGGAAGACATTTTAGGGAGAGGGTACAATATGTCCCAGTAAGGAACATATGAAAAACCTCATTTTTTATGGAGCTGTAGGTAATTATGGATGACTGGAATTCAGGAAGAATCTACAGGAATTTGTACTAGAAAAGTAGATTTGCAAGTCAACTGCAAGAACATAGACTACTGTGTAAATGATGGAAGGCCATTAAAGAGTTATAGAGAAACGACAGGATTTTACTTGGGTTTTAGAAAGATGACCCCAGTGGCAGTAGGGAGAATAAATTCTATCTAAGTAATAGAAACTGATAACCATCCTTTAAAATAAACATTAAATTAATAAAAATTTCAGTTTTTTTTCTAAAAAAAAGAGAGCATTTTAAAAATAGAGAATTAAATTTAAATACAACGAAAAGAGTTTAACCTTACTTACCAAAAGAGAATAGGAAAGCCCGTTATGTTCAAAAGCCTCAGAAAAGAAATCGGTGTTGTGGTCCAATCTCTGGTGTCCTCCATATTCAGCTGCATCTGAATCTAGCACAATTTTGAATGTACAGTTCTTAAGGAATCAGAACAGTTCAGAAATTGAATAAGATATTATAAAATATATTCTGAGGCAGCAATTTAAAAGTGAGTATTTCAAATACTGTGACATCATAATTTGTGTCACTCATTCTTCTAAAATTTCACAGATTCTCATGTCCTAAAGGGGCTTTTCATAAGATATCTAGTCTACACCCCCATGGGATATTTGTTATTCTTCTATCGTAGCTCATTACATGATCATTCAGCCTGGGACTGAATATACCTATTTATGGAGAATCAGCTTTCTTCTTAAGGCAACCCATTACATTTGCTAGAAATTCTCTACCACAGTAAACAGAAATTTGACTCCTTGGAACTATTTCTACCCAGAAAATCCACAAAGAATAAGTTCAAAATACAATAACCTTTCAAATATTTAACAAAAGCGATGTTATCGCCATGTGTCCGCTATGCATAAATACATGTTAAATACATCTCAGAACTTTTGATCATCCTTCATTTGATATGGCTTTTTACTCCTTGCAATCTCTGAATTCATTCCAGTTTTCCAGATCCTGGCTATTAAAGTAAGGAACACAGAAGTGAACCAAGTATCCACGTGTGCTTTAAAAAGTACAGAAGCAAGCAGGCTTACTCTTCCCGCTGGTTACAGGCAGCATGTTATTAACACAGAAGACCATGCAAACCTACTATCCATCATTCCACAGGTGGATTCATGTTGCAATCATGTGATCTGCTACAATGTGACATCTGATTTTTCACAGTGAGTTATTAAACCTGTTAGCATTACCATATTTACAACAAAATAAAAGCTATGGTTATTATGTTCAAATTTATTATACTGAGAATGTCTAGACATGACACTTTGATACAAAACTCCCTAAGAAAATATGTATCGGTACTTAGAAATCTTAAATTTCTTCTAGCCTAAGGAGGGATATAGATAGATTTAAGTGTTTTTGTGTTTTCCTTTCCTGCTTGGTAAATCTTTAATCTCAGAAATGTTTGTATATTTTCATTACAGCAAAAATTATCACATTAAAAGTACATATAGGTAATAGACAAAGACCACCATTTTCATGCCTAGGAAACCCTGTCTAGGTAGGAGATAGAGATGGATTTCCTACAGGAACTTTTGCTGGAAGTAGTGGCTCCATTTCAGTCAATCCAGTACGGCCTGCTCTGATTCATATTTAAACTGATAATAAACATATTAATGTGTTTAAAGGAGAAAGAAACACAGAGAGATTGAGATTCAAAAGATTAATATCAAGAATAGGCACATTCTAAAGTCACTCAATACAGCTGGAAATGATTTGAACATACCAACTTATTTAATGGTGAAATATGGATAGTGAAAATAATTGGAGATGTAGTAAATAAATATTAAGAAGTATTGTGGAATGAAAGAAATTAAAAGTTTAGCTTTCCTTTCTTCATCCTAGTTCATTAAATACTTGCACAAATCTTCAAAAAGCAAAAACAAAACCAAGACTATAGTTTAGAAAAAAAAATGTCTTAGAATACTTTTTAAGACTTTAAAATAAAATATCAACTATTAAATTACTGGTTAACAGCATAGATTATTGGTAGTAGTGTCTGAGGAAAGCAAGTGTATCATCAAAAGCAGTGGATCCCAACCTGTGAGATGACAATCACTGGTAGTCATGTTATTATAAGGAACTCATTGAATGAGTAATTATGTTGTGATAAGGGACTGGGAATCTATATGCACATTAGATAGTGTCTGAGGACTAAATTCTGTTATTATACACATTTAATACTGTATTTCAAATAATGTGCATGTTTTTTGATTAATAAAATGCAGATTCGTTTAAAAAGTTGAAATTTAAAGTCAGTTTTTGCCTATATATTTTCTTGATCAAGGATACTGAAAGAACAATTGTTTTTGACACTGAAAGGGATCATCATACTTAAAAATAGAATCTATTCACACACACACACACACACACACGCGCGCGTAATTTGTAGCCATAAAGGAAAAGCTAACAAAACCCATAATGAAAGTTTTGAAACATCACTTTAGACCTATTTATCTGATCTAAAGAAACAATTCTGCTGTAGCCACTTTTAGAATTACCCAGCCCTGTTATTACCCAGGTAACACATAACTTCCTTTAGAAAATGCAAACAAACTATAGAAAGCCCAACAATTTAAAACATTAATTAAAAGTAATGATTGTGAAAAAGCTTTATCATTGTAAATTACTACCACATATTATTCAAGTATCAGAAATACCCCATCGGTCGAAATATTGTTTAAAATAAAAACATTTTACAGAGGTTATTTGAGCAACTGAATTTTTTCCCTCTTCTCCCACTCAGCCATTCCTCACTCCCTTTGCATGCACACTCTCACGGTATGAGACCCAAAGAGCACAAAACCCCCATCAAATCCTCATCTTCCACTAAACAAACAAAAAATCTCTGAAAATAGAACTCAAATCCCATTTACGCTTATTTTAAACTACCTTCTTTATATGGTTTCCAATTCCAGAGTGGATAAAACAAATTTAGCAAGATACCTTAACACGCCCTCTTTCGTTCATAGCTACCTCTCTATACCTAGCTGAGGGCTTTCTCATAACAGGGTCTGAATACATCTTTGAACCTGATATTTTGATTCACCTGGAACGGTCAAATTACATACCTTATTCTAATATTAAAAAAAAGTAGAATAAACTATCTTTATTCCCCCATTCACTTACTAAGTATTACAATGTATATGGCACCGTAAAAGATTAAAAAAAAATGACTATGATATCACTTTAGTTTACATGCAATTTATAACCTGTAAGGAGAGATTAGACATGCACAAGAATATCTATAAATAAATCAAAAAAGCTATATTCGGTGACAGGTAGAGCCAAGAAGCAAAAGAAGGATTGACAATCAGTATATAAAAAATCTTGAAGGCTAAGCTAAGATATTCAGATTTCTTTTGGTAATTAAGTATGAGAATGTTGAAGATTCGTGAGAAAGGTTATGACAAGCAAATTAATCTGGAGGTCAGGGATAGAATAAGATAGACGAAGGAAATTCTATGTCGAAAAAACCAGTCAGAAGTCTAACAGTGGTCCATGGATAGTAATATGGCTAAACTTGGATAGTGCAAATGGAGAGACATAGATACATCAATGAGGTTTTGATGTACAACTGATGGTACGAAGATGGTAAGGAAATTGGTGCTCAATTTGGAAAAACAGAAGTAGAAAGGGAGAATAATTTTGCCCAAAGACATACAACCAGTTTAGAGGTAGAGCTAGGATGTATACATAAGTCGAATGCAGATCTAATTACCCTACTCTCTGCAAGTAAGTGCCTATTTTATGCTGAGAATCAGGCAAAGTGTTTTAATACTAAAGTTGAGATTTGAAGAATATAGATGCCAAAATGAACATGATATGAGAATAAAAATAAGAAAAGCAGAATAAGTGCTATTCATCTAAGTGATTAATCTAGTGAAATTTAAAAGATGGGCATTAAAGAACTGAATTCTTAACATTCCTTATGGAGTCTGGATACCTGTGAAGTTTATTGCATTTGCTCTAGATTCATTCATTAGGTTCATTTGGTCATTTTATTGGTGGTTACAAAATATTGAACCAAAACATTTACCTTGCTCAAGTTTGGAAAATAGAATAGGAAAAAATAATAGAATGATAGAATCTATTTATGAAGATTTATTTTTGAAATGGAGATCAAATCAGTCCCTATCCATTCGAATGATATTTAAAAATATTACTTCTTATTTTAAATTCAAGAGCTTCCTAGGTATTTGATATACCTATCAACAGGTCGAAGTGGGTAAGAAGTTGTAAGCATTATTTTATAATCTATGTCCTTAAATTTAAACCAAGGAAGAGCCATGTCCTGAAGACCTGTACTAATAAGATTAAAGAAAAGTGAAGGCATGAAGACTCTTAAATTCAATGGCTCTTCAAATACTTCAAAAGCTGCTGTGTTTGCTCAGTCACTTTTAAAGTGTCTGTTCAAAGTATAAGGATTTTGATGTAAGAAGTACTATCATTTATATCATTCTGCACTAAACTCACTTCGCTCCCATGGATGAAGCTAAGGAAATGCATTGTAAGGTACAACTCTCTTGAGGTTTCAAACTGAGTGACAATAAAAGGGGTTTTCTAGTGACTAGATGACCATCAAGGTGACAAAGCTAAGTTACCATATATCTTTAGATCTAAGACATCCGTGATTTTAAGATGAATTTTTTTATATATCTCCAATAAAGAGAAAAAAAAAAAATAACTACCAAGGCAATCACTGAAGGCATGTTAAAATGTGAAAACAAATATATATTTATTAGAATATATCAATACAAAATCAGTGAATACAAAATATTGGACCAAAATATTTACCTTGCTCAATTTTGGAAAATATAGTACAAAAAGAATGATAGAATAATAGAATTTTGTTATGGTGACTTCTTTTTAAAAGAAAATCAAATAGGTCCCTTTCCATTTGGATGTCATTAAGACTATTTAAATATTTAGAAACAGCAAACCAAGGTCAAGATACAGAGAACAGACTGGTGGTTGCCAGATGCAGGGGTTGAGGTTGGAGAAACAAGTATAGGACATGTTAGCCACTCAGGGAAAAAAAAAAATATATATATATATACACATATGTGTGTGTGTGTGTGTGTGTGTGTGTGTGTGTGTGTGTGTATGTATCTAGTATGTTATTTTCAGATCTGAGTCTTTCAGCAATCCATCCATATTATTATAATTGCAGTAACTTCTGGGATCTGAATGACCCCAGGAGAGAGAATCTATATCAAAGGCAGAAAACATTAGATACGAAATTCTAAGGAACTGTGAAAAACATACCAGAATAAGAATAGGTGCTGAAAAGCAAGGAGAATTTTATATTTTAACAGTCTCAAAATAAATAACCAGCACAGGACTTGCCACATGTTCTAATGTAATTCTTCCCTTTTTATGTTTCACAAACTGAATTTTATTTATTGCCAGTTATAATTTACAAAATTTGTTATGGCTATATAGCATTTAAAATAGATATTTTACAAATATCCCTTTATTTTACAAATATAGCTAAATATAGCCTAGTTCATTGTCCTGAGCCACAGAAAGGGCCATAAGTACAACTTTCAGTTGCTTTCTCTGGTCTGTTCCCAGATGTAGGAATATCAAAGACTTGGATGTGTTGCTGTATATTTTATAAATGGGTATATGTGTTAGTGTGAAGTAGAGGGGGGTGTGTGTGTGTGTGTAGGCATTTCCATCTTTCTGTGATCTAGTATATATTAACCTAAAAATTCATCACTGGAAATGAGTTCTGATATTTTAATTATTTTTTTAAAACCACTTATGGTAATGTGGCATTTATTACTGTTACTTTAGAAAATATCCATTTATCTTTGTTCTCTCTCTAACTTTAGTTTTAAAAAAATATCCCGATACTATAATATTTTAAAAATAAAATAAAAACAGAGAGCAATGTGAAAATAGAGAATTTACTATTAAAGGTAATCAAAGTATATTTTCAAATAAAATGGGAAGTCCAACTTGTCTTTAAGGGGGCGATGTGCTTTTTTGTTTTTGTTTTTTTACTAATTAATTCACATTAAAATTTTGGTGCCCATGTATGAGCTTCATGTATGAGCTACCTATGCATTCAAGTTTGTGAAGACTGTCTTCATTAAAAATTTAAATGACAATCACACATTTTAATTAAGTGTAAAATAGAAATATATTTCTAGTACAATCTAGGATGTGCTTGTTTCATCAACAATAAGTTTCTGATTTTAGCACTCCAATTCCTGTAAATTTACTTCCTTGTCTGTAAATTTTTAGAAACTACAATGCACAATAACAATAAAACAAATTCAGTGAATAACGGGATCAAATATCATTACTTACTATATTAATTAATAGATTACTATGGCTTTTGAAAGACATTTTCATGCATGTTACTAGTTTATTCTTAGTCATGCTTAATGACTCACATCAGTAAAGAGAAAATTGAATAATAATATAAAATACTGAGTGCTATATATTTCTCTCTTTCTAATAGAAAAATATTCTAAATACTTTATAGAATACTTTGGCTAATTAGGAACTCTTCTTTGTCTTAGAAAATTATATAACTTGAACTAAAAAGTGTCATCGTTTCTCAATAACTCAAGAAAAAATAATAATGAAAAAAACCTGCCCACGTTTCTAGCCTCACCTTCCTCAAAAATAGTTGCTCTTTGTGTCATTAAAGATTACCCAAAGGACTTGTAAGTTCAATTATTTGATGAACTTACAATTATTTAGAACTGCAAAAGAAAGAGTAACAGAATTTTATTTACCTTTTAACCACATTGTCATTGAAATGAGTTCTGACCATGCAGATTCAACTTTTTTTTTACAAACACAGGGTGCTTTTGAACTCAAAATAATTTTGACTTAGGCTGTAAAGAAACACCTTTCCCCAAATTTACTCTAATACAGCCCTCGGTGGAGTTCAATACATACATACACGCATACATATATACATACATACATACATACATGTATGCATACACACACATATAAATGGAAAAGATAATTGAAAACTTCAAAGTCCCTGAAAAATAATAACAATTATAAGCAGTAAGTAAGTATCATTTGAGCCATTTCACAGAGACAGAGATAAGAGAAAGCATCCTAAAATACAGTCGGTATGTCCATAGGCTTTGGGGTTCATCAATTACATTCTAATCCCTGTTCTGCCATATATTATCAGTGTCACCAGCAAGTTACTGAACTTCCTAGAGGCTCAGTTTCTTGTTGGTAAAATGGAGGTAGTATAATCAGAGGGTTGTGAGGATTAACTGAAACAATGTACATTAAGTGCTAAACACAGTGTTAAAAATATTATTATTAGCTGTTTATTATTATTATTACTAACTACTCCCACTCCCACTCCCACTCCCACTACTACTGCTGCTGCTGCTGCTGCTGCTGCTACTACTACTACTACTACTACCACCACCACCACCACCACCAAAAACCCTGAGCATTTAAAGTGCTATCTTAGGTGATGAAGAATATAAAAGTGGGTCTATTTACTCCCTAGCTTACATTTTACACCCTATTTGGCCTCTTCTTCCTTAATAAACTTTGTTTCCATTCCCTTCTCCCATATCTTTGTTCTCACTAAAATCTAAACACTTTTCCTGTTAAATAAAATGTTTAACATTAAAGCTTAATGGGACTGTACATCTAACTCTTTGAGGACTAGACACTTTTTAAAAAATTTAAGTTGTTTTTTATAAAGGAAAATGCTGTTCAAACTTCTGAAAAAGATGGAGAAGCTTATTCTGAACACATTAAAAATTAAATACCTCCCTACACCCTCTTGTGCTTGTCCTGATTTTTTACCATAGTGTTACCAACTGTTAACTTACTATATATTTAAGTATTATAATTTTCTGTCTGCCAATATAAAAATACAGTCTCTATAAGGAATTTCTGTCTTTCCCCACTCACCTCCTCCCCTCTAGGAACTAGATTAGTACGTGGCATATTTACTAAGTGGTTATTTTTCTTTCATTATTTTCCTATTGTAATATCCTCCTTGGGTTTTGATACATGCACGCTTTTGCTAAACTTAAGAAATAATTTAATACTACCCTGGCCATAAAAACAAACAAACAAACAAACAAACAAAACCCTTTATTTCCTTCCCTCATTTCATGAGGTTAAAATTTCACATCTGTACAATATAACTTCTAACACAATCCCATTTCATTATCCATAAATTTTTACTTGAGCATTTCGAAAAATTTTTCTTTCTTTTTGGAGAAGTTACAATAGTTAAACAAATGCATGTCAGTTTGAAGAAATTAATTCTCAGGTGAATAACTGATTGGTATGAGCCCTGGAGATAGACATTTTATAGAATTCTTAATTGAAGTGGATAATGATTACATGTTTACTTAAATCAGCATATACTCAAAGACTTGCATTATCAACTTGAGTGGTTAACTTCCTCTATACAGATGATTGAACTTAAGCATAGAGTATCAAAATGACTTGTCAAAATCATATATATATATATAATTTGACAGGGCCAGGATATGTATTTAGACATAATATTTTTTACCATTCTACTACCAACTGATTGCAAAGTGTATGAACATTAAAATATTTACACTTTAAAAACTGATTATTTTAGCCTTTGTAGTAGAAACTTTTTTTCTTTATTTGAAATAATACTTATTAAGAATATCAGAAAGTTAATGTATATTACTCTTTTTCTTTTAACATTAAAGACAAGATAGAAAATCGTAACACTACAAGGAACACTCAGTGCTTCAGGAAGCTGGATGAGAAGGGTCTGAGCTAGCGTGCCATAAAAAATTGTAAAGCAAAGCTTGCAGGTTTGTATATGTGTGTGCGTGTGTGCATACACGTGCATATGCATACACATGCATCATCTCTCCCAGTCACTCCTGAGCACTTCTGGGCATGTAGACCATAATGATCATAATTATACCTACAGTAATGAGTGTGAGGAAAAAATTATAAGTAAACATTTTCCCATAGGCACGCACACAAAAAAGATGAGTGAGAAAGTCTTATACACACATACATACATACGTACACACAATTGCTAATAAATCTATTTTCCAGGAGTATAATAAATCTTATATAGTAGCTTACAATCATGTTTAAACTAATCATATTGGTTTATTCTTACTAGGTGGACATGGAAAACAGTAATACAAGGAAATAGTAAAGCTGCCGAGTTATTTCTGCAAAGCACATGTTTGTAAAATTCAAAAGGATATCAACAAATGTTTTGGCTATGATTGTTAAACATGGAAATGATTGACATAATTCAAATGAGCAAAAATTCTGGCATACTTTGAATCAAATTCCATGTAGATCTTCTTACTTTCACAGTTATTTCACAAATGAGTTTTATTTATAAGATTCAATTATTATTAAAATTTCAAAGTGATGATACTACTATGGTTATAAGAGAGTTAATCTAATCCAGATCTAATCCAGTAAGATGATTCTATATATCTCTTAGGTAAGGCATCTGAGGCAGCCAGTAGACAAAATATCACCAAGGATAAATTTCTCACATTCAAAATTATTAAGGCAAGAAAAGGAGATAAATACAATTTAATGTTCCTAATATAAAAGTACAGAAAGTTCATCTTTCCAAATGCATCCAAGGCTGTATTTACTGTGGGTGGCTAAAACAAATCACAACTCTCATACTGAGAACTTATGTCAGTAATACGAGACTACTGTGCATATCATAACTTGTACTCAAGAAAGAACATGAACAATAGGTTATCAAAAAAACCTCATGTAAGCAGAATTCTTATCTTTCATTTCTTTGTAAAGTGTTCTTTCCTCTGTTCTAAGGGACGTTTAGTCCCCAAACCCTTTCATCCTCTAACATCCTTTAGCAGCTATCATGACACTTTACCAGTCAGCACTTGAAGCTGAAACATACTTATGTTTATATGCTGGGTTAAAAAAAAAAAAAAATTAGTAGTCACCTTTTTTCCTTAGTCAGTTATTTTATCTTTTTAAAGGTATGTTTGTTTTAAAAATATTCCATTTACATTGATCTATATTTTTGAATGTTAGAAACTGCGATAATGTAACGCTGAATAAAAATGACATTTAGTCATAAGCACCATTAATTTTTATAAAGAAAAGCAGATAAAATAAAATTATAAGTAATTAGTGAAACATGCCTTACCTATATGCTATTTCTACAGGGCAACAAAAAGGTGAATTTTCCAGTGCCCAAATGAAAAAAAACTGTGCTGAAATTAGTAGAACTAGATTTAAATCACATTTATTCTCTTACTAGAAATATGATATTGTGAAAGTTATAAATCTTTCTGATGCTTATATATAGGTTGAAGATATGTATACTTATTTGACTCATATCACTAAGGTGATATGAAGATGAGTCAGTGTAAATAAAAACATTCATACACTGTAAAGTGTTATGTAAATTTAACTTTTGGTACTCATTTGGAAACAATTTCCTAAAATATATTTCCTAACCCAAACAATTCAATTTAATTTAAATGGGCTGAACCAAACCATGATAAAGTTCTTCTACCTTTCAAAAACCTATGATTCCACACTGCCCAGTATTTCCTAACAGTCATTAAACATCACAAAATTATACCTGATGATTAGAGCACAGATCAAAGTCGGAGGGGTGATTAGGGACCATTTTCATGGAGCTAACAGTTGAGGTCATAAACATGTGTATGTTCTTCAAGGGAAGAGAGCAAAAAAAAAAAAGAATAAATGATTGGATTTGTATCCGAGGGAAAAAGATAACAAAGAGTGAGTAGAGAGAAAAGGGAAATCAAGATAGTGCTGTAGTGTGTGAAGAAATGGGAGAAAGGAAAAAGGTGCGCCAATGGTAAAACAGTGAGTAAAGGATATAGCAGGGAGAAGAAAACTTTTAATTCCAATACTGTGAAAAACAGAAATCATTTTGTGGTGGTGAAGAAGAAATGGGAAAAAGAAATAGGGCATGAGAATGTAGGCAACAGAAGATTAGTACCTACTCTCTTGTCCTCTCATTTCCTTCCTTTTATTGCCAAAATTCTAGTAAATTTTTAGAATGATGATCATGATAGTAATGGTGACTATAGCAGGTAACATATATACTGAGCTTATAGGATGTGCAGGAAACCATTGCTAAAACTTTCACATGCATTAACTCATTTAATTCTGACAATAATTCTATATGCGGAATACAAGAAACAAAGAGGTTACATTCATAACATGAATAAGACAGAACTTGAACCCTCAGGTGATCTTATACCAGAGTTCATGCTCTTAAACACTATCCTAGTAACAAAAGCAAATTTCTCTACATTTACAATATAAAATCCAGAAATACCTACTTCTTCTGATGGCTACACAAGTCACACAAGCCTTTGGGAAATAAATATTAGAGCAAGAGAACAAACTGAAGAAACTAATGTTTCAGAATAAGATAAGAATGCTACTACCACTGAAACGTACTTTTCTTTGTTTTTCTTAGCTGGTAAAAAGGTAGTGTTGGAACGGAAGGTAGAAGAGTGAAAACTGACTATTTCTCTAAATAATAATGAACTCATAGGAGAAAAAAAAATCACAGCAATATCTAAAATTTTACAAAGAAAATAATTTTGTTTTAATTAATGTTCTCATAATAAACAGTTATTGTCTAGCAATGAAAGGTAATATGATTGTATTTCATTAAGTTATGCTTTAAATAAATATTCTTGATAATATCTAAAGAATATTTTCCTTATTCAACAAACCACAGAACTATCAAAAAGAATCATAATTGATTTCAGAAGTAAATTTCACAAATAGGAATTATATATTTTTCCATTAATAGGCCAAGAGATACTACATTAATAGAATTAGAGATGGTTCTTGAACATGGTTATACTAAAGACACTGTTTCCAGGAATACATTATTTATGACTTTACTTTTCCCATTTCTCCATGGAAAAACAGAAATTCTTCTATTGGTTGTGGCATCCCCATATTTTTTGGAGCCCTTCAATTATAAGAGTGAACCACTAATTACATTATGGCCTAATTTAAAAAAATCTTCTAGGAGTATTCAGGTAGCATTCACAAATAAATGAAACATTAACCACTAAGTTTGACCCTGTGAAATTCTGTTAGAAGAGCTTAACAGAAAACAATGGGAATGAAAATATCTCACTTGTAGAAGATCTAAACAGCTTTCTGACAGGCAGGAGATATTCACTGGGGCGGGGGATGGGTGGCTAATTTCTAGTGAGATCAGAAGGAAAAAAGTAATTTAACATTCAGTATTATAAATTTATTTTAGACACAGAATGCTTTAGTTAAAAAACACTGGCATCAGATATAAAGGTGACAAATACAATTTATTTTTTAAAACAGAAGAGAACCATCTGTTTTGGACTGATTTAATGAAAGACTATTTTAAAAGAAAGGTTAGATAAGAAATTTTTCAGTCCAATGTTTTCACTGTAAGTTTCCTTCTTCCATATTTTCAATGCTGTTCCCCAAGAAACAAAAATATTTACTAAATGAGATAATGAGTGAAAAGTGTTTGCAGAGTGCAAAGCATATAAGTTTGTAATAGATGGTAGATCTTATTAGGAAAGCCTGTTCAGCAAGTATGCTAACTGGCAAAAGATTCTAGCATGTGGATTTCAAATTCTACAAAATTATGATGTATTTGTATTGATACTAATTTGTCAATTTTTCCTTTCTACCACATAATTAAATATTTGCTCTAAGGGAAAGCACACATGTAGATTATAGTAATCTCTGTGATTTAGTTATTTAATTGAAAACAACGGTAGGTTTTCTTTCACCATTAGGTAGTTGTATCCTCTCTCTCTCCTTCCATCATCCATCTGTCCATACATCCATCTATCCATCATCCATCCGACTGTCTGCCCATCCCTCTCTTCATAATTATCCATCTATCTACCTCTCCATTAAAACTTTAGCTTTATGTTGTGAGTACCTAATATATTCTAACTAAACATATATTTGTTAATACGCAGGTAAGACTGTCAATCTTATCATGTATCTTGAAGTCAAATTCCACGTAATAGTGCCCCTTATTTACAAATTGGTAAAAATAATCATCCCAGGCACAAATGATTTTCCTCCTTTAGTGATACAATCATAACACGAGTACAAACTGTTTTTAAAGGTTATAATGTTTCTCATTCCTTTTTCCTACAGAAGGACAATAGAGAACAGAAATCTTGACAGAGCTACTGTTAGATGAAATGCTGTAAACAAAGGAGACCATCACTGAGCAACCGAGCTATGAACCAAAAATTTTCAGAAGTGCTGTCGAATATCTCACAAGACTGAGACACTGAAGAGAACTCCACTATCGAAAAACAAACAACCAAAAGAAATCCTACCAAAAAACCTAAAACCATTTGTGTGTGTAAGGGCTTATTCATTATTCACTATTTCCTATAGTCTTATGAATATATATTAAACCAATCTAAAAATGTTATAGCAGTTGCAATATTTTAATCATGCAAAATATTAATTTTTTACTTTGTGATTGATCTCAAATTTCTGAATATAAAAATGACACCAAATCATAGGCTCTTTATAGAGGAGGGGGTATGCATCTGTTATTATCATTAAATCACAGGGATTGTTGAATAGTGTTTAACAATGAAAAATGAAGGAACAGTAGGTAATGTTTACAAGTATTACTATCATCTTGAAACTGAAGAAGGCTAACTTAAGCAATAAATGTACATTATTTTGATGCTATAGAAACAAAAGGAGTATCTATATTAAGTAGAAAATTATTACTAGGATTAACAGTGTCCGTTCACAAAGATCATCATTAAATTGCAGCAGAATAAAAACAAATACAAACACACACTCACACATACACGCACAAGAAAAAAAAAATGCTTGCATCTATTCAAAGTGACTGTTGTAGTTCTCTTCAGAAAACCTTGTATTTAAAAAAAAAAAAAAAATTACCCAAATATCTATAACCTGGAAAACTATAGTTAAACTGAGATGCTCTACTTTTCTAGTCCAGAAATTAATCACATAAAATCTTGATAGAATGTGTCATTTAGCTAATCTTAAAGTAAGTCTTTGTTTTCATTTGTTGCATAAAGTATAGACTCTTATAAACACAGTGTTACATAACCAAGCTTCAAAGGCTTCTGTAAACTAAGCAACTCACAGCAACATTTCTGCCTTCAGCAATCACACTCCAGTGAATCATCCAAGTGACCTATTTGCTCATTAAAAACTCTGTGTACAGGTTGCAAATGTCAGAGTCTAAATTTACATTTAAAAAAGCACATCTTGCAGCAGTTTAATGAAAATATTTCAAAGATATCAGGTCAAATCCAACTATTTACTCATCTGTTCCTTTAGCTTTAAATATTTTTGGTCTGGATTCATGTATTCTTCACAAGCCACACTTTATGATCACTCCTCTTAACATTTCACTATTGTAACAGTTTGAAACACCATTTGGAAAGGATGCTAATATTTTCAATAGCATGCTGACTAATAATTTAAAAACATTTGATTTTAGTGTTGTGTATGCTCTCAGAATATGAAAGTGTATATACCAAGAATAAATAAGCTATGAGGGCTTTAAATTTACTTTGAATATTTATCAGTCAACTTAAATAGATGTGATGCATCAGAGGAGTTTAATTTTGAACACAGACCATGGCATATTTATATTCTATTCTAGAATATAGAGAAATCACAAAAATTGGCCTAAGTATGTACGTTTTACTTTTTTTCCTGTGGATAATGGTGCTGTGGGTCACGAGGAAGAATTTCTGGGAACGAATTTGTGGGGGCTGATGGTAGGATGCTGAGGAAAGTTAGTTAATGAGGGAGAAGCTTGCTAATATAATGCATTTGTGAATAATTTTTTCATGCTACTTATTTCTCAAAACTATATCAAAATCATTTTGAACATTATGGAAATAAATCATCATCAGTAATACTACTACAGCTACCACCACAATCACACATCAATACCCATGAATGAAAACCATGAATAGTCAGGAAGAGGCATGATGGTATAGTAGAAAGAACATGAGCTTTGCAATACACTGCTCAACTTTTATCAGCAGTGTGCTGGAGAAGTTAGGTAGTTACTTACAGGCCTCAATTTACTAATTTGTCACACAAGGCTAATACAACCTATCTTACAGGGCAGCCAGGAATATTAAATTAGATACTTAATGAAGAAGGCTAGAAAACAGAAGCACCTCAAAAGAAAGCCCCTAACACCCACACTCTCCCCCACATCACTCAAAATGTGGTATCATTTGTGTTGTTCAGAATAGATTAGAAAGATCGGTTTGCCCTTGGGGGCTTAGCAGTTTTGCTTTCGATTCAAATGCTGATTCGGTAATGTTCTAAGCAAAGAAATAAAATAATGTTTTTGATAATATATAGGACATTACGTTTCTTTCTTTCTCTACTGCTAAGCAATGTGAAATCATAAGCAAATATAACACATCAGGAAAATATACATTGTCTTCCTAAGATTGAAATTTATAATCCGCCTACTTACCCAACACATCCAGGTCTCAGTTCTGAATCACCCACATTGCTATCTACTGTATTAAAGAACGTTGGTGATTATTATACTGAAAATTAGCAGCTAAAAAGACCAATGTGACACAGTGTATAGGCAAATAATCATTGCTGTTCTTGTTTATTTTCTAGAATACGGCTGCAGATTCCTTTTGCAGAAACAATACAATGTTCTTTAACAGTTACCGTGAAAACCAATTTCAAAACCTTAGCAATATAAATCAACTTCCCTCTTAGTTTTCAAATGTATCATCTTATTTTGAAGTGATAGTTAAAACTGTCCTTAAAGTGTTCCTTCTACCTTGCCTGGCATTACTTCCAAAATAGCTCCCCTTACGACCACCTATTCTTCACGGATCTGAGTGAAAGTTGATGTCTTGCTATTTGATATATAGGACATATAGGTTCAAAAAATGGAACTGCTCAAGAATTCAGACATGTTACCTATTGTAAGTTTATATTTCACAGTGACAGAAGAAGTTCAAATGACTGCTTTAGAAACTTTAAATTTGTTCTGGTACCCAATCCTGCTTTCCAGGAATTAAAAATTTGATGAATTTCTTGACTTGATTAACACCTTCAATCTTGTCATGTGGATTCTTCACAGTGAAAATTTGTATTCAATTCACTGGCACAGTAGTTGGAAGTACCAAGGCTTAAAACACTTCGGTAAAGTCAGAAAATACAACATAGAAATCCAAATTTCTTTTTTGTACTTTCCATAACTGAAATGTTTCTATAATGAATGCTGAGCTGCAATGCCATTTAAAGGTATAAGTCAAAAAATGAAAGGCCAAAAATAAATGAGACTTGTAAAATACTAAAAACATTAAAAGGACTCTTAAAGCTAAGCTTAGAACAACAAGAAGCCGAAAGAACAGATTTCCCTGCTGCTTATGAAAGATGGTACAATCATAACAGATTAATAACAGAGAACTATTCTGCTCTAGCATTTTATCTTCTCTTTTAAGTTAGAGAGAAAAATACAATATATATTTTTTCATGTTTCATGCTAAATTTTAGATTTTAGGATAAAATTATTAACTGAATAAAGAATAAGTAAGCCATGATATAACACTAGTGTACATAAAGAAAAAACTAGAGTTTTTTAGATTGTTATCTGAATGCAAATACAACATGAGCATAAAATGTGACAGCTGCCAGTAAAGCTAATGTAATTTCAACTATATTAGCAGAAGCAGTATCAAGATAATGGGAGGTAATGGGGCAATCTACATCATACTTGCCAGACAATATCTGGAATACTGTGCTGTTCATTCTGGAGACACAATGTAAGACAAATGTGAACAATGCTGGGTGTATTTTGATAAGGGAGACATGATGGCAAGAGTCTGGAAAGTATCATGAGAACCTATTAAAGAAACCAGAGGTATTTGCTCCGGAAGAGGAAGATTAGGAAAGCGGTACTGTGAGGAGCATGATAATAATGTCTTTCTGATTTAAAGAGCTGGCATACAGAACAGGCGTTATCTCCAGAGTACAGAACTATTGCATTTACATTTAAGACAATATTTTTTAAAATTAAAAAACTTGGATTGTTTACATTATGAAATAGTGCAATTCCTAGGACTGGAAGCATTCTAATGATGGTTAAGCTGTTATTTGTGGAGGAATTTATAGATGGAACTTCTGCACTGAACTGGGTCACTGGAGTACAGAACATCACAAAATCCAGAAGATTTTATGATTTCTAACCAGAAGTTAAAGATGGAATTATGAACTTATAGTTACTTAGAAGGTGTGGTTTAAGTATGTCAGAAATGCTCTCTTGCTACCTCCCCCTCAAAAAATTCCTCCTTATAAAAAGGTATTCCATTAGCTATCTAGTCCATTAGGTCTTGCATACTTCTTGAGCATTTAAAGAGGCTGTTATTAAAATGCAGATGTTTTCAGAGGAAGTAGTAACATATGGGAATTCTTACACCTTGTTGACAGAAAGACATGAATGAGAAAGAAAGGTGGCAAGAGTAAATAAAGTCCAAGTAGGCACAGATCTGTAGAAGACAAAAGCCTTGCAGGAAAAGAACTGACAATATTTCTTCAAGGTTTTCCTAGAGATCCAATAGATGACCAAGGCTTCAACTACTATTTCTAGGAAGATACGGCCCAGTTTTCCAAGGCATCTTTATCATTACAGCTTTTAATGAGTAGTTTCTGAAAGGGGTCACTAATGCTAAGCATTCAATGTTTGTGAATATATAGAGTGAGTGTCTGTGAAACAGGTGACTATAGACATTTAGACAAATCACTTATTTCAGGAGACTCAATTTAGGTCAAAGTTTATCAAAACCAAATTAGCCTTTTATGTACAGTTTAACTTTGTATTACCAAAGTTAACTTTTGAGTGGGTTCTACTATGTTAATAAAAATGTTTTCATTTAATAGCATTTATTAAAGTTAAATAGATTTTAGATAGGAGGTCATGTTGTTTGAACCAAGATTTTTCTTCTAAACATCATCATTAAAATTCCTATGTCAATGATTTGTAATTAAACTCAAATTTTTTGTTCCCCTACTTGGTTACTCCTTCTTGCTTTGCTATACTCAGTAATAATACTGTACCATTCTTCCCATTGTTCAATGTGAAATCTTATATTTTCTCTTTCATACACCATGTCCAAACAATGGCTGACTTCTTTTAGAACAAGAAAGGCTTCATATACCTCTTTGTATCCTATTGCTATTACTTCAGTTCATGTACTAGTTATCTGTAATTTCTCATAATTATTATCTGTGCATCTAATCCCTCTCCTCAAAAAAGCTCTCCTACATACTGTGTATATGAGATGTTTCCTAAAGCATACATTCTCATCAAGCAGCTTCCTAGCTCAAAACCTTCAATGACTCACTATAAAACTATAGAAAAAAAAAGCCTAAACTAATTAATATGGCATTAAAATCCTACATTATGTGATCTTATTCTTTCTTTTCAGCTTTATCATTTAATACTTCTTTTTATGGTCATCATCTTCCAGTCAATCCATTGTGCTGTCCATTATCTAAGCATATCTATGCTTTCCAACAGCTGACATGGCCTTCCTCAATTTTTCTATTATGATTTTATCCATTTCTCCAGATCCAAACTTAAAGGCCTTTTCCTTAATCAATCAATCTCAGTATCTCAACATCACTCCCTCTTTCTTCTTCCCTCTCCCTCATCTAGACTTAAAAGTCTTTTCCTTAAATCAATCAATCGATCTCTCATTTATTTTTTTCTTGTCCTCTGTTCTCTCTTGAAACATTCGTGTTCCCTTCCCAGTTATTGCGTTATGTCTTACATCATAGTTTGGTTTTATACATCTCTTCTTGAAGGTCTGTAAATGTGTTTTGGTTTGATTATAACAAAAATTACATTTATATTTTGATTGTATTTGATTATATTACATTATTAAGTATGGAAGAATTTAATCTAAGGGCTTTAGCAGCTCATAATGGTCATATATGAGTTGCTATATGTCTATTATTTGTTTGCATTCTTCATGGAGATGGTGAGAGCACTTGCTTCTTGTAATAGTACAGATCTTTTTAAGTGCAGGTAACATTATCACATTGATTTTCTTTATCTGCCTCTTTGTGCGTTCACAATATAAAGAAAATTTGCTAAAGTAACTTCATTCTTGTAACAGATGCAAAAAAATAAAATCTATTTGCCTTCTGTTGTGTCTGAAGGTAGCATGTGGAACCATGGCTATTGCTTTGCAACTATAACAGGTGCCAAGTTTTGGACATTGCTGATACCCTGAAAGTTCAAAGCAGGAAGACAATGAACCAGGGAACTTGATGATACTGTCGCAGTGCTGGAGTCACCCTATCTTGGGGATTTTATTAAGTGGACAATACATTTTCCTTATTGTCTAAGAAAGTTGAACAAGGGAGTTATCTTATTGTAGCTAGAGATACCCTGACACATGGGACTTTATGTTGGCATCAGTCTTCTTGCTCAGGTGGCAGATGTTAATCATTGCTAGGGCTCCAGGGACAAAGAATATTATTTCTACTGCCTGCTTAAAAACCTGTGCTGGTTTGTAGCCAGGTTCTGAATTTGTCATTTTTGTCATGAATCTGCTAAGTCATAATCTCTTAAAATACACTGTACTTTTCCTTTTGGAACAACTGTCTAACTTACAAGTACTAATGTTTTCCCTCTTCACTATGTTAAAAATTCCATGAGGGCAGTGGCTGTATCTGCCAAGAAAATTCCTGTATTTAGAGCACCTAGCACAGGGTTACACACAGGTGCTCAATAAATAGGTGCTCAATAATTATCTGTGAAATAAATGTGAATGAATGAATGAATGAATGAATGAATATATAAAGAATATCAAACACATTCTCCCTGCTATTTCCTTTGCTCACACTCCCATACCTTGATTCTTTACCAATTCAGGCCTACAAAGGTGAGCTATGTTCTGCATTATAACAGACAGGAAAGAGAAAAGGAAAAAAGACTATTCTCAGAGGGAACTTACAAAATATTTTCATAAAGAAAAACTACAATTACTTCCTGTATTACATACTGGTTCAAACATTTTTAAAAATGTTCAGGATCATACATTTTAGGACCAGAATGAAGCTTAGGATTAATTTAGTATAACTGAGCTGAGCAAAGATTTACCAATAGACTATTTCAAGTTCCTCATTTTACAGATGAGGAAACTGAGAGCTACTGTCACCAAGACCAGCATTAGTCTTTCTTATTTTCTATTATATTAAAAAAGAGAATGAATGCAGACAGTTATATTCACTGGAAACAAAAAGGATATTTTCCTGGCGATTTCGTTCCGACTCGGTAATCAGTGTAGCTCTTGCTTGGATGAAAGTTGAAAATAAAAAGAAGATCTGCTCTCTCAAAAGCAATGACCTTATTGGCTTCATGCTTTTCACTCACATAGGCCTGCAAAAATTAACACATATATTACATTCAAAGAATACCTTGATGCTACTATAAGTAAATTATTTACAAAAAAGTTGTTTTTGTGTTTATTAATAGCTTCGTTAGTTAGTAAGCCAAAAAGGAAAATGCCAGCACATTGTATTTTTTTGAACATGTTGTAATTTTCTGATATCAAACTCTAAGCCATCAATAGTCTCAAAAACTGCTCAAAAAGTATAAAAATCTCATGAGCCATTGCCAAATTCAAACAAAGCACAAACAGACAATTAGTGTTGTGGGTTTTGATTTGGGTAATAACAAGGGACATGGGATATATATAAAGTGTTTGTTTGTGTGTGTATATATATATGTATATATATATATATATGTATATATATGTATATATATATTAGATCTACTTATATGTGAATTTTTTAAGACTTTTGTTTTAGTTACCATATTAATGAGGTAAAATTTTCAAAATATAACATTATTATATTTATTCCTGCAGTTGTAGTTATCTTAAAAAAAACTTTGCATTATAGCATAGCTTTGTCAGACTCAACAGCAATCTAGTCTTTTTCAATATATATTTTGCCTAATAAAAGAGATCTGAAAAGAAAGTACAACATCTACAAACTGTCTTATTTTATACATAATGTTTTATAGTAGGCAGTGGGAAGTCTTTGACTTTTCAACACCACCCTCTTCCAGTCCCAGGTACAAGAGGACTTATTTCCATGCATATCAGCAGTACAACTCTTGGTAATTTAGAAACATGAACTGAGGCTCTAAAGTAAACAGCATGCTTTTGGTATTCAACATGGTTCCTATTGAAAAGGAGCATCATTTTGCTCTCTTTTGGAAATAGCATTACTGATAAATGTGAGTAGGGCATTCATGTCATGTAACCAATCTTACTGGATATATAGGTACCTTTGTTTAACCATTAAAAAAAATCATAGACAGCAGAGTAAAAAGACATCAACAGCAATTTCAAATACCACCAGTAAAAAGTAAATGGATTATAAGTAACATACACTATATGCTAATTTTTTCAAGGAAAAAAAAAAGCGTGTATAAAATTTGCACCTGTTAATTACATTTTTGAAAACTTATTGAAAACTGAGATTTTAATTCCAGTGGAGAGTCAGGCTCATGAAAAATATGAAACAGTATGCAAGAATAATGGCATCTATTGAAATAACAAGTTAGAGACCAGTAAAAGAAGAAAGAAAAGGAATAAAAAAAAAATCTACATGTATTCAAAGTAATTTATGACAGCATCATTATTTATATAAAGAAAAACAGTCAAAATAATTAAGATGTTTCCACAGCAATTTCCAAAATGGATTCCATGCAGAGCTTTTGTCATTTATTTTAACCAATTGAAATAAAAATTACTAAATTTAAACAACAACACACTAAACAGGAAAGTAAGCAGGGAATTATGCTCAAGATTTTCATTATCTATTGGAGAGACTTCAATAACATGTTTTGACACTGAATAATAAAGTGCTGTTTAAAGGACCTGCATATAGATTTAAATCTATTGCCTTTCTAAGCATGTACAACATTGGTGACTAAAACATAACATTTACAGTAAAGAGCTTACCTGTGGAGCTGAAAGCCAATTGCATCTTTCTTCCAATTTATTCATATCTCTGTCAAAGTTATTTAGAAACTTATAGCGAAGAAGGTCATCATCAGTTAAATGAAACTGCCTTCTGGCATAATGGTAACTCTCATTATTTCCTATTCTTGGGAAGTCTAACCATTCAGGATGCCCAAATTCATTGCCTGCATTAAAACAAAACAAAAACAAATAAAACAAAAATAAATCATATCTAATAATGTTCCCATTTCTTAACTAAGATAATTCAATAATTATATTGTTTTAAAGTACTTATAATAAGTTGAGGTTACAATTTACTATATCTGTCCCCTGTAAATGATGTACAACCCTGGTTCAGAAAACAGCATAGTCTAGCCCAAAGACTACCAACCACATTTGAACTCAGAAACCCAGGGTCTGCTTTTAGCCTGGCTATGTACTCCATGTTGCATGTCTCATTTTCCTGATGCACAGACTGAGAACAGTTATCTCTGTCATAACTTTTTCAACTCTGAAATAATCTTTGAAATTTTTGAGTAACTTCCAAAGTCTCTATTTCTCATTAATCTCTGAGATCTGTGGAATGCTTTATAATTTCCAAAGGCTTTGTATGTACCTTATTTTTTGGTCGTCAAAGGAACTCTCTATTATGTCCATTTCATAGATGAGAAATCCAAAGCTCTGGGTAGTTAAGGAATTTGTCCAATCTCACAGAGATGATACATAGAAAAAGAACCACTGGATTTCAGTTCTGATTAAAATCCAAAGTTCTTTCTACCTCATCACATTAGGCAAGTGTGCTATAAACTTTAGGTGATACAGAAACCCAAGTCATCACTCTCATTATTCATTTTCTTTCTCCGATCTATGCACTACCATTAGATGTGTATTTTTAATTTCAAGTGTTTATGTGTGTGTGTTTAGCTGAGATATTTGGTTAGGAATCCATTTAAATATTATTTCTTATTATAATGATGAAAACCAGAAACTCAAAACACTTAAAACACGAAATAATAACACATACATATTTTTCATTCTGAAAATCAAATTTAAATATTAGACATCTAATAGATGGGCTCCTATTGTTTTTCCCAAGTTGGATTTCTAATTTACCGCTCCTTTCCCTCCTAAAAATTAAACATTATTTTCTAAAATTTACTTTCATTTATCACTTTAACATTACAATTTTCTAAGCCACACGTTTCTCCTTTTAGTTAGAAACTTAGCTATGGCTAAGTACCATGGCCAACACAAGTATGTCCTACTTTAAAGAAACTAGTATATTTATATTCCAATAAATAAAAACTAGAAAGCTAGAGTATAATTTAAATTATTTATTGTAGAGTTGCTTTAAATGATAACCTATGCTAAGAAACATTTAATTTGCATTTAATTTTTCAGGACCATGATCGTCAAACTAAAAATAACATCCAAACAAATATATCTGTAGTACTTTTATAAAAATTAAAGTGTCTATAAATATTTTGCTAAATTCTGATATTTCATGCTAAATAATATTTCTTATGATGTTGCCCACTATGTGACAGAAGAGGGAACCAAATTCCGACTCAGTGGGCCTATATTTATTTTAGGATGCCTTAAAGTGACACAAAGAACTTCCCTCTGCTACACTCAGGAGTCCTGCCTAGGTTTGGAGTTTGATTTACAACAGCCCACGGTATACCCACAGTATAACCGGCTCCATCATCCAGAAATATATTGGAGCACCTTCCATACTAATAACAAAGGTACTGCCAGTCTGGGGAAAATCATATGTCCAAGGATTAGTGTATTTCCACCAGTGGAGAACTTTGGAGAGACTAGAAATGCCATGAGGCAGCTAACGTAGCCTCCAAACTGGATCCATACTTTTTATAGGTAAAATATTTTTACTTTGGTATGACCACAGATCTCTGAGTTGGCAACAGTATTAATAAGCGATTCCTTTAGTGCTTCCTGGGGGAGATTGCTGCATCATTACCATCATGATTATCACAATAGAAATAGCAGCAAATGCTTAATGTCAGCTTATTACATGCTAGCCACATGCAATGAACATGAGTTAACTCTTCCAATGTTCAACAGCCTTGACATCGGTACTACTATTATTCCAAGTTTATAGGTAAGGAAACTGAGGCACAGAGCGTTATTAAGTAGTGAACCCAGACAGTCTGGTTTTAGGACCTTGGCTCTTAATTATTACTCCATCATAACTCAGAAGTAAATACCACGGAAATACATGCAAAGAATGACCAATCTCTCATATGCAGACAGAGATTCCAAACTAATGGAATGACATGTGCAGATGTATTGGGGTGAGAAAGTGAGACATAGTGAGGAGTTTGTTCAGACATAAATTAGGGTTTGTGGTGAGAAGACGTGGGACAGACAAAATGAGATTAAGATAGGCCTCGCAAAAAATTTGGATTTTATATTGAAGGCAATAGGGAACCAAAAGCTATTTTTAAGTAGAAGAATGAGATGTTCAAATGTGTTTATTATTAAAATGTCTCTGGTGCAGTGTGGATATACTGGATATTGGGGTAATTGAATGATAACAAAACTATTATGTAATCCAAAGTACAAAGTAAGAGATGATGAGATGTAATGAGAATGTAGAAAAGAATGATGTAAATGGCATTTCAGAGGTGATAAAAAAAGGATTTGATGACTGCCTGCTGAATGGAGGTTGTGAGGGAAAGGGAAGTCTGGATGCAATTTTGATGTTTCAAGCTCAGAAGACTGAGTAGTGACAGCATTGACTGCATGAGGGGAAAATAATGACAGAGGAAGTGTGTGGGGAGAAGATAATGAGTTCTCTTTTTGGCATGCTAAATTTAAGACCTGAAGAATATATAGGCATCCATAGATTTAGAATAACATTGATAAAAAGAAGGTACTGAAACTCAGGAGCGACTTGGGGATGAGGAGCAAGAGTAATTGTGAGGTCTTAATATTTAATAGTAGTTATAGCTGTAGGAGGAAAAAGGGCCATGGGCAGCATACCAAGTAACTGAAGGCAGAAAGAAGACCAATTAGAGAAGACAGAGGAGCAATGGTTAGCAGAGTAAGAGGGACATCAGAAGAAAATACAGAAGGCTAAAAGAGTTTCAAGGCATATGGTCAGTATTACAAAAAAAAAAAAAAAAAAATTGAACTGTACTTTTCAATCCATAGTATGCTCCAGAGAAAGCATATGGATTCCAAGAGAGTTCATTAAATGCTTCAGTGATTCTAATTCATTACCTTTGGTGTAAGTCTTAGGCAGCAATCTAGATTCTCATCAGCCTCCCTGTAATATCCTGAAAGCAGGGCTAAAGGTCATACCCTGAAGAAACATGGCATAGAGATTTGAAAGTTCTTTGTGTCTAAGTAAGGACAGTTATAAAACATGATGCCATGAACACAGATTTCCAAGTCAGCTAGATTTAGGTTTTAATTCCAACAAGGCTATTTAATGAATGATGTGAATTTAGGCAATTTAATCTCTCCAGTACTCAGTTTTCTTATCTGTAAAATAGGATAAATTTCATAAAAGCTATTTTAAGATTCAAATGAAGTAAGTGAGGCACTTGGTACAGGGTCTGGCAGCTATGAACTTTCAATGTATGGCAACTTTTATGTTACACATTTCTACTCATAACCAATACTGCTCAGGAAAGAATGACATAAAGGGCAATAGATGAGAGTTATGATATAGCTAAATTTTTTGGCTCTCATCATTCTGAGGAGGGAACTGACCAGCCCTACTCTGCAGCAGACATACAAGTAACCAGGATGAATTCAAAAGGCAGCAATCTGGCTCCTCTTCACTTAAGTTTCATGATACATTATTCCTTTTTTTAAAGAATAGAAATTCTATACTGATGCATTTACTCATATAGTTAATAATACAAAACACATTTCCCCAAGCCAAGTATTAATGACTTTGAATTATCTACTATTTTAGATTTAAAAGACAGAATTGAAAGCAAAAATAACTTTGCTGCGAAACACCCAGATTGATATGGTAAATCAGGTTGCTACGTTAGGAATCCCTTCTCAGCTTTCTTTCTTCATTATTCTTACACGTTCATCCTGCAAAACCTCTGAACAAGCTATCAGGGGTTATATATACTATTATTTAGTATACACATAGTATATAATAGTATATATGTTGTATATATAAGCTATATATATAGTATAGATATTAGGTTATATATAGTATATATGTTATAGTATACATTTGATTATATTCCACTAAAAATTAACAGTTTAGGCACATTCTAAAACTAGAGTTCTGCTTTGGCTAGAACACTACTGACACCTGAGAGCTTCCTTATCTCCTAATTTCTTCCTAGACTTCTTGAAAATATAACCTCAGGTCACAACTCCTATTGTTTGTCATCTTTTCCAACTACTTCTGGTAGACTAATGAGATGGAAAAATAAATTCCTCTCCTCTGTATAGATAAGCTTCTCTGTTAGTATCCCTCCTTGGAAGCTCAGTTCTCATCAGTACAGAACTGAATGGTGAGTACAACCAAAACTATTGGGGGCAATATTAACCCATCTCATAATCTGCTTAAAAGGTTAAGTGCCTGCTCCCCAGAAACACACACAGACACTCTTACACACACACAGGATACAGCCTCAAGGATTTATAGACTCCATCCAAAAACTGATCCAATATGAAATTACATTATTTCTCACATTTTAGCATGAAAATTGACATCCTGATAATCTATAGCATAAATAAGAACTGATGAGTAGCAAGTCACAATTAAATGAGGTAAGCCATGCAAATTATTTATAAAAGCACAAGACACACAATATATGATTAAATATTATCTAATATTAACTAATATTATAGTTATATTTTTCTTTTATTATTTTTATTGCATGAGTAATATACTGACATATTATTTAAAAATTATTAAGAATTCAAGACATACAATATGAAGCTTAATAAGTATTAGCTAATATGAGCTTTTATTATAGTGTTATATTTTTCTTTTATTTATTATTTTTATTGTATAAGTAATGAACTGGTAATTACTGTTACAAATTACAATTAAATACGCCCATAGAATATCTGAAATCTTACCAAATAATCACTTGCTATGGTCTGACTGTTAGCATCCCTTCAGAATACCTCTGTTGAAATCCTACTCCTCATATGATGGTATTAAGAGATGGAACCTTTGGGAGGTGCTTAGGTCATAAGGGTGGAGCCCTCGTAAATGGGATTAGTGCTCTTTTAAATAAGAGACTCCACAGAGTTCTTTAGCCCCTATCACCAAGAAAGAATACAAACTAGAAGTCTGTAACCCATAAGAGGGCCCTCATTCAACCATGCTGGCACTCGGTTCTCAGACTTCTAGTCTCTAGAAAATGTGAAAAATAAATTTCTTTTTTATTAATAAGTTACCTGATCTATGGTATTTCATTATAGCAGCCAAGTAGACTAAGACACCACTGTTTCTATTTTGGTAAAATTATTTATTTCATTTATATCTATAGCAATAGCTATATATACATCTCTATATCCATGCATCTATCTATCTATCTATCTATCTATCTATCTATCTATAACTTGTTTTGTACAAAGATAGATTTATATTATATGCTATTTTAAATTTTAATGTATTTTCCAAGTGAATGTGTATACATTTCCATGATGGTATTCAATTATGTTCAAATAATGCAATTTTATTTAGTCATTCTCCTCATGTTAGTTATTTTGGCTTTTTCTAACATTTTAGTGTTACAAAAAATGACCAGTCTTATAAATGTATCGCTGTACACTTGTCTCATATTTCCTTAACATAAACTGAATACATAGGTGTTCAAAAGGTAAACAGCAGATATAATACTAAGAGCAAACATTTCCCAAATTTTGAACATTCCTAATTATCTGAAGACATAGGCACAAGTTAGCAAATTGTTACCAAAAATAATGTCCTTAATGTATATGTTTAAGAGACTACTTTATAAAAATATTTTTCATCATTTATATTTAAGATTTAATTCTACTGCCCTCAAAGGTATGCCAATTTTAAACATTAATTTGTCTTTAATATCATATCTAAAATTATTAACTATTAAGAAAAAAATTGTATTACATGAAGTCAAATTAAGTACTTGGAAAATATAAGAAAAAGATGAAAGAAAAATGTCTGTTATCATAATACAATTTAGAATTTGTATGTATTTTAACTTTTACTTCGTTTATCCTTTATAAGTGTAAAGACACTACTTTAAAGAACATTGAAACAAGCATATTTATATAATGTGGAATATAAAATTAAAATTCTAAGTTAGAAAAAAGAGCTATTTTTTAAAAACTTCAAGAGATGAAGAAGACTCGATTGTTCTAGAGAATCATTTATTAATCTCTGTTAGAGATTAATTTCGATTTTCTGAAAATCTTCTCCTGGAGAGGTTTCTTTTTAAACTGAAAGATATAGAAAGTTGCATACAACAAAGAAATAGATAGAAAAATTACATTAGTTACTCCAGACAGAACATTCTACAGAGTGGCTTTTGAATGTTATCTCTGTTGTAAATGAGCTGACAAGGGGCAAATTAACTTTAATGTAGGCAAACGCAACATTAAATTTCATATTTGGTTCAAAATTGTAAACACAAGCATAAAATAAATGGAAGCAAATAACAGAAAGACTTTCAAAGTGACCTTGGAATAATAGTGAACCATTCTCAGATTGAACAGGCAAAACTGGAAAATGCCTGTTAGTTATCTTACACTAGCTCACAGCTCACCAACCTAATAAAGAAAAATACTATCATTAAAAAAAGTTAAGAATGTTCTTCTCAGCCGTGGTCTACAAATTACTTAGGCAATGTGGCAGCCCTTTGAGACAGTACAGTGAAATATGGCCATCCAAATAAGCTTGTAACTAAGGGCTGCCGTATATAAAGATGGATAAGAAATCTAAATTTATTCAAGTGATGACAAAGAAGGTAATTTACTTGTTTTAGTACCGATAACTTGATGGAATACTAAACACTTGGTCTGAATCAGCATTTAATTTAACCAAATATAAATATATATGTGTATATATATTTCTAAACTATATATGTGCCATGTATACATACATACATAATATATGTATATATTCCTCAATGAATGAAATCTGGGGTTCATTCACTCCTAGTGATTCCCTGATATTTTAGGCAAAATGTTGTATGTATGCTAATTTGTGTATTATTCTGAGGAGAAAGGTTTTCTTAGCATTTTCCAGGCATCTGAGTCTTAAAAAGGGTAAGAACCACTCACTGTATTAGAATGCTAGGATCTATAAGACTGGGTCACAAGTAACAGTTTCTAAGCTATATAAAAAGAAAAAAAAAAATTGAAGCCTAATTTGAGGGAAACGTTTTAAAAACCTTTGGCTAGTTTATTCAACAGAAAAGAGGCTTAGAAAAGTCACATTTAAACTAACTACAGAGCACAGAGGCAAGAGACTGTGACACTTGAGAACAATACTTTTGAGTCCAAAATATGCATTACACGTAACTTGCACATCAAACATGATCTTTCTGCTCATTAAATTATGATTATGATCACTAATGTAATACATAGATTGTTACTCGTTTTAAAATGAGGGAGGATGGTAATTTTTTGAGCTGTCACTTGAGACATTTTGTAAGAAAATTCACAGTTCATGCTATGATTCACTATATTTAATATAGTAACAGAAGTGGAGGCTTCCAGAAATGAGAAGGTAGAAAGCTTTGGCTAAACAACTTTAAAACAGGGAAGCAAGTGACTAACATTGCTATAGTTAATTAATCATTCTAGAAAATTCTACTAAGTTCCTCCTCTCCCTTTCCATTTCTTCTGTAAACAGCACCATTCATGTCTGGTTAATTGTGAAAAACCTCTAAGCGCAAAATTCCTATTAGGATTTTTTTCCCTGTAATTAATTTTTTTGCTGTTTGATGTAAAGGTCCAAACTATAAATTGACAAGAAACCAACTGGTACAGTGATGAATTCAAGACAATACAACTAATGAAAAAAGCCCCAGCTCTGTTAAGCTGAACATTTTGATTAGCAGGTTTGTGTGTTTTGTTTCTCTAAACTGTAATGCATACTAATTTTCTAGGAATTAATTAAAGTCTATCATACCTTCATGGCTGTGGATGTTATGTAACTCTGTGTTGACACCACATTTATGTATATATGAGAATAAGTTTATATCCTAATGATAATATTAAAAACTTTAGCTCCTACTTCTTATAAGTGTACTGAAAACTAACTCTTAAAAGGAAGTACGTAGTTTAAAATTTAATGCTTTGTTCTTCTTCAGGTCCTTCAGTGAGTAATTAACTCACCAAAGGGTGGGACACAGCACAAAATGTTTTTGTAGATTAGGCTCCTGAGTTCCCTTTTGGTGGGGGCGGGGGGGAGGAGAACTTGCTACTTAATCCTCCATCCCACCACTGATGCTGATTAATATGGCTCCTGGCAGGGGCCACATCTAATGTGTTTTTTTTGTTTGTTTGTTTGTTTTTTTCATTCTCCACAGTACGCTTCAGTGTGCTATACCAAACAGGGACTTTTTAAGTATTTGTTAAGGTTGGATGTTTCCCTGTACAATCGTTAAATGTCTAACTTTGTTTTGAAGCACAGAAGTAAAATATAATGATCAGATCCAGAAGATGAGATAAAGGGTGAAATGCTAGCTGAGGCAGGCAGAACAAAACTCAGCAGGACTACTGGGGATATACCCTTAAAGTCTACCACAACCTTCATGCTGTGTGTTTCAGATAACTCTCTGGTGATATCAGGTGTATCTGTATCATCTATCTATCTATCTATCTATCTATCTATCTATCTATCTATCTATCTATCCACTTTAAATACACACATAAATGTACAAATATATGTATGGGTATGTGTGTATGTATATATGGTACAGTCCTAGTGATAATATTAAAACACACACACACACACACACACACACACACACACACATACACACAACTTTAATGGCCATTCCTCTAGAGAATATGTTAAATCAAATGCTTCGGTCTCTGGGTTCTCCCATTGAGCTTCCCTCATGCACAGTTCTCCTTCAGAAGGCACAAGTCAAAGATGACATTTAGTTCCATGACTCATTTCATATGTTAAACTGTAACACGAGATTATATTTTAAAACTACTGAAGTGCATTCTGCATAACAGATAACATGTTTAATGTATGTCAACATGATCTCTGTCCTCATAGAGCTTATAATCTAATGGGAAGAAAAACAGAATTAAATAACTATAAAATACGTATTTCTTTAATGAAGGCACATGGGGAAGAAAGTTCAAAAAAAGGCATGAAGTATCAAGATTTAAAACAACACAATGTAGTAGGAGAGAGAATGCCAGCATATTCCCCTCTCATACCCCACACTACCTCCAAAAATAAAGAGTAAACTGGAAAACCCTGAGACAGTAACACAGCAAGTTAGGGAGAACAGGTCTGAAACTATGTCAATATACAATGAGAGGAGAAGAGCTAGTCTTAGGAACTACATCTTGGAATTCTAGAAAATTATCTTTGGTGTTAAGAAACAAAACACATCTCTGTGTACTAAGCATGCATATGGCTTTTAGAAACACACAGGGTAACTGATACCATGGGAGTGGGTAAAATTGCCCAGGAAGAATATGTAGGTAAGAGTGGCAGAAAAAGACTATAATGGAAGAAAGCCTGAGGAACACTCACATGTCTAGGTAGGGCAGAGGAAAAAGAGCCTGGAAAGAAGCCTGAGGAGGAAGGGCCAGAGAAAGAGAAGGAGAACTACGTGGGTGGGAGACAGCAGACCACGCCTAGGGAAGGCATGCTTCTAGAGGGAATGATGATCAATGGTAACAAGTGCTAGCATGTTGAACTAAAACCTGAAGTACCATAATAGATTTTAGTAACCAGAGGGGACGTCCATGAATGGAAAGAGCAATGGCAGTGATGTCTCAGTATAAAGCCAAAGAACTGAAATCTGCATTGTAATAAATGCCTTACTGACTAATTTCCACTCCTTTGATAGCTAAAAGGGACCAGGAATGGTGCTGAAGGTTATCAAGGCTTGTTGATACCCACATACTGCCCTGCTTTCCCCAAGCTTATCCTTGATAAATTATGTATAAAAAGTCTTGAGGCAATAGTCAAATAAGCTCTGGGAAGTCTGGAAAACAATTTTCAACTTGAACTATGCTTGGACCTTGGCCAAGCCCCTCAATCCCTTTACTTATCTACATGATTGGAATTGCTCTGGGTGGTAAGCTCCCATTGAAAAGACACAGGATAGTGGATGAAATAAATGCTTCAGTTAAGCATTTGATAACAAGGTTGTCAAAAACAAAGAAACAAACAGAAACCCCTTTTAACTATCTATACCCGTAAGTACAAAATCAAATTAACCTTATATTACATATAGATATAGACATACTTATAAACCAGTCTTATTTGAAATGCTCATGAATTAGCATTATTATATTGAAGGGTAATTATAAATCTCCATACTTTTATTTAAATCAAGAAAATGGAAGAACATTTTAAATGAAACATAAAGTAATCATAAAACTTTATTAAAATAACAAAAACAACAGTTATTTCTTGAGAGTACTCTATATACACAGAACCTGTGTGAGAAGTTTAGCAATTATTTGAAATAGTAGTCACAAAAACCCTTCAATATGGGAGAGGCCATTATTCCCATTATCAGATAATAGATCAGGAAAGTAATGCGACTTTCCAATGTCATGCAGGTATAACATATCAAGGTTAGTATATAAACTTAAGTCTATCTGTATTCTTTCTGGTACTAGGTAATTGATTTGAATGATACTGCTGGAACCCTCTTATGAATGTACAGGCATTAACGAAGATAATAAAAGAGCTATAAAAAGACGTGAAAGACGATGTTTCCAATTCCACTATCAAGTGTACAAATAAAGTATATTTATTACTGACGTGTGGCCCATTTCTTCCTGCTTGTTCTGCTACTCTAGCTGTCATTACTCCATCTTATAGCTGTTCAGTCTCTATGAGGCCTTTTTTTAACTCCTGTAGTAAGGCTTTGGTGCTTGTGCCTACATTTGCACTTAGATATACACTTTTTCCTTATTAAAACAATTATTTAAATCTGGAGTCCTCAACCCCTGGGCCGTGAACTGGTTCTGGTCCATGGCCTGTTAGGAACCCGGCCAACTCAGCCACACAGCAGGTGGTGAGCGACTGGCAAGTGAGTGAAACTTCATCTGTATTTGCAGCCTCTCCCCAGTGCTAGCATCACTGCCTCGGCTCCCCCTCAGATCATCAGGCTTTAGATTCTCATAGGAGCAACAGTCCCTGGGGCCAAAAAGGTTGAGACTGCTGATTTAAATAGTCCAATGTTTGTGTATTTGTTTTCTTTTTGCCTGCATCTTTATTAGACTTGGGATAGATATTCCATATTTTCACCTATTATTTCTACTTCCTAAAGTAATCGTAGGTATATAGTACACCCTCAGTAATTTACTAAATATGTATTGCAAGAAAAAAAAATGAAGGAAATTATGTTTGCTTTCCTTAGTGAGCTATATATTGCTCATGGAAAGTTCTACTTTACTTTTTGAATACCGAGTTCGAAGCACAGAGACTAAGATAAAAGAAGTGCCTAAAAAATGTTTCCTTACTGATTGAAAAGTTGTTTTTTTATGAGGGCCAGAAGAAAAACCGACAACTTCACTATTGGGTAGGAAGTGGATGGATAAGAGGTGCATGTTCACACCATAAGGAAGAGGAAGAGGTAAACCAGAAGAGAGCAGCTCTCTATTGCTCACAGTCCAGGATGCCTCTCTGGGTGTCTTCCTGTTCTGAATGTCACGCCAATAGGAGGCAGATTTTCAAAGTTTGTATTGCTATTTATTCTTTGACCTACAGCCATTTTTGGTAGAGTTTTTGTAACAGAGTGAAATGCCTCGTCTTTCTCTCACTATCTTATTCAGGCCTTCACTGTTCCCATGGCCTTCAGGCTAACAGCTCCTGTTTTAGACATGCTAATGATTAGAGGAATTCTGCTTGGGCTCCAATTTTTACAAAAACAGCCTCTCCTCTTTTCCCTTCACTTGACATTAAAGAAGTCTGAACTCTGTGCTTTCTTAAGATAGATTTGAGGAACTACTGCCCCCTCTTCTGGACCAGCACCTTCTCAATCAATAAACCTTTCTTTACTCCAAATTGACGTTTTGAGTTTGGACATTTCAAAGCATTGGGCACGAGGACTTTGGACCTGTAAAATTTTGATTTAAAATAAGTAATAAAAGTATAATAAAACCAAGGACAAAACAATGAACAAAACAAACGAAACTGAGTTGAAAATGGGTATTTTTTATGCAAACACAATTTTTAAGAACTAGATATTACTTTCTTAAAATTGATAGCAAAAGTAATGGACTTCTGTCATTTGTTCTAAAAACATTTTGATGTTAATTGAAGCAGGTAACTCAAAATATTCTTTCAGGGGCAGGAAGAGGGAACAAAGCATACCAGAAAGAGATGGCAGAGGAAAAAAAGAAGTTATTTAATAAAATTCTAACTGAACTCAGATTTTTTTGCAAGTAAGTTACAAATGTCTTAGAAAACAATTTGCTAATGGATGGCCTTGTAAAAAAATATAAAGTAGGAAAGTTTTGCATGTGAACAGAGAACCTACTGAAAGACGATATCTTTTTAGGTGGTAGAAAAAAGGTCAGAAAAACAGGAATACTAAGACAATATATTGGCTCATTATAAAATTGAGTATACATGTGTTTTTTGGCTATTTTAACTTTAGGCTTAGATTTAAATGTTTATTAGTTATGTCAGATCGTGCTATTTTTTTCCCTAAAATTTGCCTATGATTGGAATATGCTGTTAGGTAGTTAGGTAGACATGAGCGAACGCAGGGGGGGCGGGCAAAAGAATGAAGCCTTCTCCCAAAGATCTCCTTAGAACACCAATTTTATAGTTATAAGTCATCCCTGCATCCTAAGGAACAAAGTAATAAACTAGTGGCTGGTTTAATCTGGCCATAGGGGTGTGTGCAGTCAGTCCTACACTAACTTCCCTGTGACCTGGCCTCATTATACCATCATTATAATGTCATGCCTTGCTTGGAAGTTCATGAATCTAATTATAACAGACTGAATTCTGGGTGACCACATGCACAGTAGGCAGAGATTTATGTAACAGCCAAATGTCAATCAAAATGACTTCACCTGCCAGTCATTCAGCACCACCCTCGTAATCTCCCATCACGGCCCTAATATAATACAGACCTCCCCAATTCTGCTGTTATAACCATTTGCTGTAACCTGCTCCTCCTTTGGAGCATACTATAATCGTATCTTTTGTTTCTCTCTTAGGCTTGAGCCAGTTCTTTCTTGAAATGTACTTTCAATAAATTTTACTTTTTTAAAATCTTGCTGATCTGTAACTTTTTACTGCATCGATGAAAAGAACCAAGGACCCCTCAGTACTACTGGGGTGACAATGGATTTCAGATGACCCCAACAGTAATACTACCACTTAGGGTCAGTTCCTTTTGGTTACATCAAAGATACACAATAGAGATAAACAAACTTTCCTAATGAATTATTCTTAAGAGATAAGCAGAGACATTGAAAAGGAAAGCATGTATCCCAGGAAATAAGATTGGGGAAAAAATGTTCACTTAAATCTTCTGTACTCCATAATTGACATCAATTTAATCCAATACTGGTATGAGTACCAGGCTAGAAGAGTACTTCTACAAGAATCCCAGGCTCTTTCAAGGCGAGCCTTCTATAGCTTTTCTAGGTTTTCTAGGTTTCAATCTCTCACAGCCTTTCTTTTGCAGTCAGCAACTCTAACTAGTATAGAGACTTTAACCTGATTATAACTTAATCAAAAAACCCTTGGTTTGCCCTTGGATGATGCTTCTATTGCCCCAAGTTCCTGCCAACAGCTAGCTATCCTTGTCTGCTTCCCAATGTTCAGTTAGTTCTTGCTTCCTCTCAGGTCACTGGTGCCAAAGAAATGAGGAAAAAAGTTGCAGAGCAGCATGATGGCTTGTGGGAAACACAGTGAACTTGTTATCCCAATAAAAGAAAGGTTATCAGCATTTATACCTGTGTGCTTTAGTGTTCCCCTTTGCTCTAGGTAATATTGATTTTAAATTAAAAAAAAATAATGACAAGGTTATGAATTAGCCTATCAGCTGGCTTTAAAGGCATTTAAAAAGAAAGATTCAAAACCACATAAAAAGCTTAATGTCTTTAAAATAAATGGCATTTCAAATATCATACACAAATCTCCTAGAAGGTTTGATGCAATATAAACAACCAAACCACCATCCTCCATATAGGTAAACCATAACATCTTCTTCATGTTAAATCATTCTCCATACTTCCTCAAAAGTTAAATTTCTAAATGAGAGAAACAATTTGGTAAAGAAAAGAACACGGAAACGAAGTGATACAATTAGAGATTTAATCAGTGTTTTTTTTTTTTTTTTAAATTTTTTCATATCCAACCATTTCTTTAGCTAAACTTTTCCATTTGGAAACACTCATCACTGTTATTCACCCCTGGGTAAGTAGTGTTTCTTTGCTCTCTTTTGAGTTTTATATTGGGAAATATCAGACCTTGCTTTAATCAAACCAGATACCACATAGTGATATGATCATGGCTCATGTTTCCTGCTTCTATATCTCTCCAGATAGTCCTTGATTTGTAAAGATTCCAGAAATCCTGTCCACTCTTCAATAACCAGCTTAAACACCACTTCCTTTGTTAGAGACATATTTCTTTTTCAGTCCATGAAACTTACTTACATTTTTAGCTAGATGAATTGCATTCAAGAATAGACACAGTTCCTAACTTCCCTTTATTGCTCTGTATCTAAGTTTTGTCTAGTGATATACAAGCAATTATGTAAAGATTCTTTCAAAAGAGCTGACTCAAATGGTAGATATTCGCCTTTTATTCTTCCTTCTTGCTGTGTAGAGAGTGTTTTGGTACTTTGATTTAGACTATCTAAGATGGACTGCATTTCAGTTTTGTGCCTTTTACTTTATATAGTAAAATATTTTGTACATGTAGCTATACAATTAAGTTAATTTAATATAACTGTACCCAAAACTATAAATTTCTATGAAACTTCTATTCTTCAGGTTAGAAAGTGCATGCATAGTGCAGAGGGAAACAATACAAAATATGTTATTATTATAGAATAGATATCTTAGTAACTTAATTTGAAATGAACATAATGCACTAAATTTTAAATAGTATAAAGAAAGCTATTCAGAAATGCTATAGCTTGCATAAAGAGTAAAGAAATTTTCAAGAGGCTCTAATTACACTAAAAAGAAGATTAAAATAAGCATCCAGAATTATGGCACAGTAGTTAACTGAATCTCTTGCAAACTGGTACCCAAATGTATAAAACAAATTTGTCAAAGTTTTCCCCAAACTTCTTGCAACTTTACAAAGAATCATTAAATGTGTCTGTATTTGGGGGGGAAACAAAACTTTTAACATTCCAAGTGACAGCTGTCAAGACTCATGAATATCCAAATATTCATAACCTAGCAGACATTCTAAACCAGCAACCAGGAATACATACATATTTACTTTCACACTATTCCTAGGATCTGTTAAAAAAGAAAATAAAACTTTATAGGAATAGTGGGAGCACAGAGTGGAAACAGACTAAGAAGGTAAACTTTGCTGATAAATAACTACAAATTCTATTGTACAGTTTTATGCTTTCAAATAACGTTCTGACTATAAATTAGTATACTCTTTTAAATAAAGAATATCTCTTATAGAAATTAGATAATAGGAAAAATCATGTGTTACACAGTGAAGAAAGTAATGAATTTTAGGACTTAGTTTGTTACCTACAGTATGTAACTATAGCTACAATATGCAAGCTGTGTAGCTTTCCCTGATTGTAAGAACTTACATTTATCAAACATTTATTATGTACAAAGCATCATTCCAAATTCTTAACATCACTAAATAAAATAAAGTGCCCAGTAAAATAGGTATCATTATAATCTCCATTTCTCAGATGATGGAGGTGAGGCACAGAAAGATTAAGTAATATGCCAAATATGATATAGTTAGGAAGTAAAGCTGCCATGATCAGAATCTAGGTAGACTGTCTCTAAATCTGAACTCTTTTACCCACTATATTACAGTGTCACAAAATGAAAATTATAAAAAGGAACTAACTAAGTTTGTACATTTGTGTACTAAGTGAAATTATGCATACAAAAATGCTTTATAAACTTTAAAAGCTTAAATAAATGCAATATACATAGAAAATTTGGTGGGAATGTATATAGGAAAAGGGACATGAAAAATAGGATGTTGTGACTTGGTTATTTGGTGAATGCTAAGTACAAGGAAAGGAAAGGGGCAATTGAAATGACTCTGGGTTCAACTGGTTATTCAAATAGAGATGATGACACTAATAATAATCATTTTAAAAAAGCATCATGATTTATAGGGAGGATGATTTCAGTTTTGGATTCAGTGACTTTGAGGAGCCAGCAAGATAGAGATCCTAGACAAGCAACTTCAAAATTTATGTTTGTAGTTAAGAGCAAAAGGTTGGATTTTGAGATATTTATTTGGGAATTACCTACAGTAGAGAGACAGCCAAAGTGTAAAAGTAGATGAGATTTCTGAGAAAGAAAGAATAGGAAAAAAGAGAAAATATGCCCAGAATAACATCTGAGGGATTAAGATACACAGTAGGAGAAACAAGAAGGAAGCTGAAGAAATTGGGGGGAGGGAGGCATCATGATTGATAGGACAAAGAAGAGTGGGAAGGAAAACACGAGGAAAGTCAAACTGAAACAGGTGATCGACAGAGTTCCAGTGTGGGTGCAGAAACCTGCTAATCAATGATGACCTTGGAAACCAGAGTGTTGCAACTATAGAGAGCGCAGCAGGAAACCTACAAGGGTCTGCGTGGTGAATAGAGTATGAGAAAGCAGGGTTAGCAAACATAACTACTATAATAAAGTCTAACAAAGTAGAGGAAAAATCAATAAAACAGTAATTAGCTTCACAGTTTAGTAACATTTCTTCATTTGTATAATGTGCATTTTAAAGAAATGTTTTTACATTTTTAAATATTTTCTCAGATTCTTTTCCTAGTAATTTTATTGTAATTGTAGAAATAATTAAAATGTGTACCAAAATCATGGTGAAAAGATCTCCAGTCCAGTGTTTACTATTTATATTGCATGTTTAGCCACACTATAAAAGGAGACATTGTTTTAGTTAACTACAATTTAAAAACAAAATAACTTAGGTATCACTAACATATATCATCAAGTTGCAGAGGACGTACTGCTTGGTATAAAATATCTTTTGCTAAGAGTCAGAAAAAAGCAAATTTTCTGCTAATTATTAAAAATACAAAAATTATATTTTATATTAAAATTATTGACTTATATATTTTACATGTTAAGTCATAATAATTATATCTGCCTCTTCCAAGTAATCTTTTTAAGACAAAAGAGATACTATTGATGAAAATATTCTTGACTCATTAAAAAGCCAAGGATTGTGTGTACTCAAGGTTACATAGATAGAAACTATGATTTAAGGAAACAAAAATGTTTCTACAAATGGATTTTAATATATTAAATGCTAATGTGTATAAGGATTACATTATTTTCTTCTCCAAGAAAATAATTTTCATACTATGCATATCAAAATATAGAGATATTCATACTTTTTCCAATTTAAAAATGTAGCCTTAAATTCAACTGATTAAAAATGAATGAATATCCTTGTTTTTTACTCAAAAACTGATAGGTGTCTATAGAAAGGGTAATTAGATTTAAAACTTTCAGCTCTTTATCTTAAGCGGTCCAGCCTTTGATGCTATATTAGCTCAGGCAACTCTTGCCCTCATTTAGTCGGGGGCAGCATATATTGGCAAAGGAAGGGAAAAAAAGCGAAGAAGAATGAAAGAACTAAGTTGGATAATAGGCTGGTAGTCACTGAAGACTTTTATTTCACTTTCAAGACATTTAAAAAGTTAAGTCTGTTCATTTTTAACTACTTGAGAAATATTTTCCAAGGGAATAAGAACTCTCACCAATATTGCCCTTAGGAAGAATATGAGGCCAAAGTCTTTGTTTTATTTTATGCAACAGAACATCTATTTAGTTACATGGGAATGGCTGGGCCAGGAGGAAAATCATATCTGTCAATCTTAAAAGTAAAATCTATACATCAAACCAGAAACAAATGATTATCTTCGAGATAATATTTAGAGATAATCAGAAACTAGCAGGCAACATCTGAGTAGATGTTCCAGAAGTGATAATGAATAATATAGTATTTCTCAATCTTTTTGTTATTATTTCCCCTCTACCCCCACCTACTCCCCCCACCCCACACAAACACACGCCACACGCACACTCAGGAGCCTTTTAAGACATTTGTTTCCTAATTGCTTCGACCTCATGAAATTTAAATACTACAGCACTGCTTCATATGTGTTTATATGCTGTTATACTCTGCAGAACAATAATTACTGTAATATTTAAGACTTTTTTTTGCCCTCCCTTAACAATCCATTTTTATCCCCCCCACCCAGTAGTGATATCATCACCAATGACAACGCATCAATAAGGCATGTTTATGAAATCATGAAGGTACACAGGTTGCTGAAAATGGGTGCACACATTTTGCTCTGTGTATAGAAGGCTGTCTGCATTAGGTCAAGAAATTTGTTTGATTTCACATCTTCAAAGGGTATATAAAGGGAGCCTACCAGGTCCATGTGATCACCACCCCCCACCCCACCCCCCAGGATTTTGTTCCCATCTGTCTTCATAGGAGCTATCAAAGAAAGTCTGGCTCCAAAAATGTTGGGAGAGACTAACAAATATCATAACAGTAGCTTTCCAACTTTACAAGCAAAAGAACATATCTGACTACTTTTATTTACTCTGCTAATATTTATTTGTTCTCATTTATAAGAAACCCCGTATACACATGGGATTTAAAAGCCTCCTAATTAGAAGACAGAGAGACAGAGAAAGAGAGAGATTCTTATTGGTTCACATACCTTTCAGAAGACTCTTGCTTTAATAAATAAAATGCCTTTTAAAAAGTCAATAAATGGATTTTTCAAAATGTACTGGGGTTGTTTATTTGTTCAACATGTAATAATTAAGTTCTTGTGTCATACACTATTTTAAAGTCTATAGATAGGCATAAAATAAGCTGAGCTTTAAAAAATATTTTTAAGTACACAGCATTTTTACATTATAATAAAGACAAAGTAAAGTAAGGAAAATATAAAATGTAGAATTAAGTTTTAACCACATAATATAATTAATATTTTTACTTAAACTATATAAAATATATTAAAATAACCCAAGATATCTGGATGTCTTCCTCTTTGTGGAAACATGTTATTAAGGTTGACTACTGTGGTGGGAAAGAGAGACTATAAGAAAACTCAGTATAACAACTTCATAATACATTTGCTATCTACCTTATTAATTTGTTATCAAGTACTAAATTTTAATTCATGATGCAAATATAATGAAGTATAATGTACATATGATTAAAATATTGAAAATGGGTGGCTTATCTAGTTCTAAAACTTATTTTTGTCGTCTCATCCTTTCATCACAAAATGATCATCTCAGTATTTCTCAAAATGGAACATCTGAATGACATTGGTTTTGTTAGTGTTGGTAAATCTCAAACACCTATGTTTTTTTTTTTTTTTTACCAAAAGTAATTTATAATAGTCTATTATATAATGGTGTGTAATCAAGCTGCAAAGCTGTTTCTGGTTTGTGTCTCCCAAGCTATAAAATTCCTGTATAAAAACTGAAAGTTGACATATATTTTTAAGGTTAAGGTATATGTTTTTTAGTTAACTGTCGATAGATTTCCTAAATGCATTTTTAAAGGGGAGATAAATATTGCATTGTTGGCATTTCTACAATATACTTGTGAACTGATTATTTATACTATTATTTTTTTTTTATATTTGTAATTTATGCTTCTGCAGGGATAACTTACTTGAAGCAATTTAATTATGTGAAAAGGTTTTCATGGAAGATAAACCAGGTGGTAATTCTTTGAAATATTACAGAATTTTTAAAAATAGCACATTTTTCAACTTCACCACAAATTGTTCATTCTACAAACTCCAAATTAAAGAAAACTTTTCCAAATGATAGTTACTGAATAATGTGAGTTATACAGGTATTCTCTACTTTTCAAAGCTCTAGTTATGTCACTTTGGTTTTATGAAAGACCTACATTAGTACCTGTTTTTGCAAACTGAATTTGAAGAGGATTTTTTCTTTTACAAAAAATAAAAAAGGCAAAAGCAAGAATGGTGTTCATTTGTTTTGCAGGGAGATATTATACAGGCAACATGAACCCCTATCAGAAAAGTGGCACCACCAAGCTCCTTTCCCAAGAACTATACTCAGCAGCTCAGCATTAAGCCATCAAAGTTTTGAACTGTGTCTGTGAGCATCTGTGCTTAATCTAGATTTATTGTGTGCATGTGTTAGCATGTCCTAATCAGAAAAGTCTAAGAGAGCTCATAAGGGTGTTACATTTAGTGTAAAAGTGGACATAACTAAGCATATTTGCTATGATTTGGTAGGTTATTTTTGAGTCTAGGAATATTCAATTTTTTTTCCATATGTATTAATGGTAATTGCTTCTTCATTTTATATCATTTCTGTGTATAAAAGCTTTCATAGAAACTCTCTACTTTTGGATAGCAGGGGAAACCTATACCTATACTACTTTGTATTTTTTAATCTGCTTAAATCAGGTACCTAGATACTTTTTGAGTTATGAAATAAAATGCAGAAGTTGATTCAAACTTGCATAAAGAAACACATCTCTTACATGACCCGACCCACACAGAAAAAAACAAAAAACCAAAAAAACAAAAAAACAGTATTCAAGTATTCAATTATTTAGGATATAAATATTCAGTAAAAATAACATCTAAATAATGATATATTTTATTTGATACTACATAAGTTAGGCAGAATTAACAGGTAAATATCACTTTTCACTTGAGTTAATGACCAGAGGAATCACAGTATTTATGTGGCCTTGTAAAATGGTAATTTTATTTTCCTCATAATCTTTAGAAAAATCTTATTTAAAAAATGAAGTAGATGATTTTGAACGCATCTGCAGAGAATATATCTAATTTATTGATTGATGTGGTTAATAGTGTGGAAAGAATTTATACTTATGATTTTAAAGAAATCTGGTGGCAGAAGACCTTGCAATGCTACATTTAGTTTGAGGTGACTGCTCCCTCAAATCTATCTTTCACATTTTTAGTAACATATTTAAACTGCGCATCTGACTTTGTCAATCTGTAAAATCCTTCAATAGCTTTCTATGACCTGGCCTCTGCTTCTATCTTCAGCCTTTTCTCTGATCATTCATGTTCTAAGCTAACGTACCCTTCATTCTGTTTCACCTTAGCTTTGCTTAGCCATCATTCCAGTGGAGAATGCTCACAGATGTTCCCAATACAGAGGAAAGGGATACTTGAAACTTAACCCTGATAGCCCACCAATTCTTCCACTAAGTATTAGTTCAGTGTACTTCTTTCAAGTACTCACAGTGCTCAATGCAGATTTGGAAGGCGACATTTACCACCTAACACACCTAAATCTATCTGGCATTGTCTGTCTCCTCCCTGGCCAGAGGGTTCCAGGAGCTAATGGCTAGGTCTTCTCTTTTGCTACCCAACTCCTTGGCTGGTATTTGACACAGCAGTAAGGGATGAATCATTGTAGAATGAAGTGAGCAAAGGAGACTAACAAGAAATTTGTAAGACTGACTCAAAATTTTGAAATAAATTACTTTCTCTGTAATTTGGTTCATTGTTTTCCTCTTTGATTCAACCCTTTTGGCAACAGGTACTGGTGCTCCTATCAGAATCTAATGCCTGATGATTTCAAGTAGAGCTGAGGCGGTGATGCTGATGCTGGGCAATGGCTGCAAGTACAGATGAAGTTTCGTTCACTTGCTAGCCGCTCACTTCCTGCTGTGCAGCCCATTTCCTAATAGGCCACAGGCTGCTACTGGTCCACAGCCCGGGAGTTTGGGATCCCTGCTCCAGAGGGATATTTATAGTCATCACTGCCAATGTTAACATTCGTTTCATTTAAAATAATAATATTGGCTTATATAGGGTAGTGTGTTTTGGAGTCCGACAAAGCCGAGTTCAAATTCTGGCTTCTGTATTAACCTAAACAAGCAATTTAAACTTTCATTTTCTTCATGTGTGAAATGAAGATACTCATTCCTACCTCTCAGGGTTGCAACTCATTTAGCATGCTGCCTTGATAAGGGTAGATGTTCAAGATATTGTAGCTGTTGTTAGAACAGTATGATCAATGATTGTCACATTAAGACAAGTCACCCAAATAATCTGCATTTCCCCAACCCCTCAAAGAAAATGTAATCCCAAAGAGAAACTTATCTCTCTCCAGTGTAGAAGAAAAAGGAAAAATTACTATATTTTGCAAGGAACTAAGAAAATATCTCTCTACTATTAACTGAGGGTAGTGTATATTGTTAACTTTCCTGCTTTGTTTTAGAGGGAGATGGTACGAGCTGAGGGTAGAGAAGTAGGACTCAGATAATGATCTAAAGTTTACAGCAGAGAAATCCATCTTCTAAATTTGTAGTCTCCTGTTGGCAAGTTGCTCAGAAGAAATGTCAGAGCAGAATATTTGAGTTTAGAAGACCTACCACCACATTCCAAGAAATGACAGCTATATAGGTCACAAGCTATGGCAATATATAATCAATCACATTTTACATGCTATGATTATAAGGATCTTTATGGCCTGCTTGAATAACATTAGAAGAGACAGCCATTCAGCCTTTGAGACAAACTCTCTGATCAATTATTTTTGAAGGAAAGATCTATAGGTTTCTTGGTAACCTCTGGAAACCTATGAATAGTTCTTAGAAGCTGAGTCAAACAATGACTTCCTACATAGTAAAACTTGAGAGGATGGAATTAGTGAAGGTGAGAAATGATTCAAGAGCCTAACAACATAGCAGAAATACTGTAAAGTATGAAGAAAACTCATACCATGGGGCAGGTGGGGGAGAAGGGGATGGTATTCATTTACTGGCATTTCATTTAAGACGATTCCACCAATAAGATGAGGTTATCACTTAGGTGGGTATCTGGATTGTATCAGGGAGACTTAATTAACGGTGGAACACTAGGAATACAGGTTCAGGTCCAGGGATAATGCTCATTGTATATTAATTTATCTTTACTCACATCTCCTATTATAGCATCCTATTTTTCTCTCCTTAGGAAAATAAGCAGCTTGATAGAGGATTCTGGACCCAGCTGATACCTTGGATTTAGAAGAATCTTTTGAAGGACACTGAAGCTCATAGATAGGAAGTGAGGCTTTGGAGTTATTCCAAAATGCTAGGTAATTAAGTAATAAAGAGGATTTGATAAAAATATCTGTATTTCTAAATAATGTTAAAATACATATTACCTCCATTCTGCAAACTCAACCAACTACCACTCAATGGAGCTGGAGAGGTTTATATACTATGAATCTCCTTCTAATCCAGGGCTACGTGGATAGTGAGTCCATTCATATATTCATATAATATGTAAATATATATTCATAGAGTATGCACACACACACATCCATACACACAGTAGATATATACTATATATACACTACTGTATATATACAGTGTGTGTGTGTAGTAGTAGTAGTAGTAGTAGTAGTAGTAGTAGTAGTAGCAGCAGCAGAAGTAGTAGTAGTAGCCTAAGAGCAAAAAATTCAAATATTAATTTTCCAAATAACTGTACTCTTTTCACTGGGACTTATTCTAAGATCCAGGACTACTTTATTGGTTTGTTAGATTGAGAATCCTGCTATGTAGCCTCCAAGTTGAAAGTTCTATTACTGATTATCTCACCTTGAGGAAATAGAAATGAAAAGAAGATCAAGTGTCTTCCTGTGCATGAGAGTTATCGTTGTTTATCATGATATGATTATATACATTCTCTAAGAGAAAGGTCAGTGCCCTAAATGATAAGCTTTAGTTTAAAATCCATAAATAAGTCTACAGCCATGCCACCCTGAACACGCCCGATCCCGTCTGATTTCGGAAGCTAAACAGGGTCGAACCTGGTTAGTACTTGGATGGGAGACCACCTAGGAATACCGGGTGCTGTAGGCGATAAAAAAATAAAAATAAAAACAAATAAATAAATAATAAAAATGATAAAAAATAAAATAAAATCCACACATAACACATGAGGGATAATATTGCACTGGTTAGCATGTCCTTCATAGAAAAACAATTTTATTTTCCTGGGAAGTCTCTCTAATGAAAAAAAAAAATGACTGAACTAACAGTAATAATTAATATCTCCATTTTTCTGATAGGGTTTTATAGAAATAAACCAAAGAGAATAAAGTTCCTCTTTCTGGTGTAAAAGGCTTAGAGGCAAAGACCAGAGAGCAGTAGACCTGACTTAGTGGGGACTGACTGAGCAGCTGCAGTGGGTCTCATCCTACTGCTTTAACTTTTTCTTTGTAACTTCAGTAGGAGGTCAGCCCAGCTAAATAGTAAATAGTTCAGAAGGAGTAGTTAACTCCACACACATTGACAACCATATAAGAAATGCAGGAACCATACAAGTATCTTACCCTGAGACAAAGGCTGAAATAATTAAGGAAAGATGAGTTCAGTTGCTTTTTCCCACTCAACATCCAGATTATTAGTAGGTCCTTTTCCTATTTGTAAAGGGTATGATATATCCAATTTGGTCAATGTGAGAGAAAAATGTGAGTTTTACATCAGAAATGTTCTCTACTAGGTTAAAATGAATTTCTCCAATGTGACTCCTCTCCCAGATTATAATCATCAACAAGGCTTTGGAGGTTCTATTGTGAAAATTAACTTGGTAGAAAGAACATTTCTAGTACTGATAGATATTTAAATCTCATGGGGAGAGGGACAGGGAATTCCATCAGCTAGTTTCCAGTGATTCCAGCACAGTCTGGACCTGTCTCTGGCACAACCTCCATTTGTCCATTTCCCTCCAACAGTGGGTCTCTATGCTGTGTCTCCACAAATTAAAATCACTTGGTGAGACTTTTTAAAAGTGCTATTGCTCGAGCCTCATGCTCAATGGCTCTAGCCCGAATGGTTGGTGTGGAGTTCAGGATTCAATATTTTAAGGCTCTCCAGGTAATTACAGCAGCACTTCCTTTTTAGCAGAATATCATATTCATGTTAAGTTCTCATTAAATGCCAGCTAAAATTGGTTATCAGTGTGCTATAAATCAAATCAGGGCCATTACTTTTAAGTCTATGCCATTTAAAATAGATGCTATTTGTGTCTCTGAACATTTTCAACAGGGCTTCAAGCCATTTACAACTGCTCCTATTGAGAATTCTGCAGTTTTTCACAGCTCAATTTTATAGACTTCTACTAGTCATGTTACATTCAGTAAACTTGCCTCAACAAGCTAAGAGAAAATGCCCAAAATTAGCACTCCTACTGTTCTGGAGAGCGTATTTTGTCTTCCTATAACTGTTTCAATTCCAGCACTTAGCAGGAAGATATTTAAAGTTTTATTGTATTCCTATCTATCAGGAAAAAAGAATTTACAAGTTTGACACTAAACAATCACAGACGGAAGACTGAAGTAAGATCATACATTTACACTGAAGTATAATATAACTATCACTAAATGCAGACTGACACTTGGGACAAAATCCATCCAACATTCCCTGTGGCTTTAGGGAGAATGTAACATATTCATTAAAGAATGTCCTACATAATTTCAAATGTCAAAATACAATATAATCATATTTAGAAAATCCTTCAAATTTAGTAATGAAAATTTCATAATACTGCTGAGAGAGAAAATTGCAAGTTTGTAATTATACCTCTTTCTCCACAGGTATTATTCATAATAGAAACTAGACTAACATCATGGTAATGAGATTCCTAAACAAGAAAGTAGTAAAACATATGTACACCTATCAATGACCTACATTATGAACAAAACATAGTTTATTCTCTGTCATTTTAGTTTGTTTATAAATAGAGCAAACAATATAACAAAAACAGAAAAGACTTCTGATTTAAATTTTATCTATTTATAAAAATGTATTTAAAAAATGTTTCTCAATACCAAACAGGAAAACTCCAGGAGCATTCCAATTCCTTTTTGCCTTGTTTGCTATGGGAAGTCCAAGTCCAGTCTCTTGGACATTCATGGACAGTTGAACTTCCCACATACCAAAATGTATCTCAACTGCCCTTCTCTTTCTTCTGTATTCCCCTCCTGTACCCTCTTTAATTTCTGTCCGGAGAAGATTCATATATCTTTTATATCCTCTTGGAATTCTCTTTACTTCATAGCCTTAAGAATCACCCAAAAAGATTTTTAAAATTCCAAAACCCAGGCTATGACCAAGACCAAGTCAACCACAATTTCTAGTAGTATTTTTTGTAACTGCCCAGGTCATTCCAATGTGCAATTTTGAGAACCAGTGATTTATTGATTCTCTACCAGTTATTTCATAATTTAAAAAAATCTTTTCCTCTTTTTGACAGATATTCTAACAAAACTCTAAACTTTGATTGATCATGCCCTTCTAGAAAGTCACAAAATTAAAAGACTGATTCAATTTATAGTCTTGATTAGAGATCTCAAATGAGCAGTCAATACTGCCTAGATATTCTACTATGGTTCTCTAGCATTTTCATACTTGGAGATGTCTATTTTATGCTTTGACTTTTTTCTCAAATGCCTCTTACTCCTTCTGCTCTCAAATGATGACCTCACTGAGAATATAAAAGCTATCGGGCATGAACTTCTTCGCCTTCACACAATTCCACTTATAACCAACTGGCATCTATATCCAGAAATTGACATGGAAACAATGAGTTTAACTTGAATGAATAAATTAATGAATGAGCAAACAAATCAATGTGTCCCATTGATTCTAGATTATTTCTGACATTTCACTTTATGCATTAACCTCTGATGTATTGAGGAATATTTGTTTTATGATTACAATATGAGTTTTCAGTTTTTTGGACTACTGTGCTATGTTATAATGGTGAGACCTTGCTACTTTTGTTGATTTAACTCTGCTAGATCGGTATATTTTAAATAAGAAATTTAAATCATTTATGTCTTGAGATATGCCCAGGGAGTTATGTGCAGCATTAAAATATCAAATCAAATGAAGGTGTACTCATTTGGAAAATGTTCTTCTGTAACACTACAATCCCCAAGAAGAAGAAAATGACAACCGAGAAAGAAAAGCTTCTAGTGCAAGAATAATTCTTACTTTAGTTCAAAGCCTTTTCTGAACAAGTGAAATATGAATATGACAGTATTTAAAGTGATTCAGGTCACTCTGCATTTGACTCTCTATCTATACATGATGAAACTAAAGAAGATGAAGTCAGATCAGGGGAGAAACGAAAATGTTCTTTGAAATAGAACTGGTAGCAAGCTCTCAATAAGAAGACTGAAGTCCTTACCAAACCAAACCAAACCAAACAAAAAAGTTGTTTAAAGAGATTCTCTTAAAGTTACTAAATAAGACTGCAGAAAAATTAAGAAACATCTGGAGTTAGAAGTCCAGTGTAACTTTCTCCTTACCACTGCCTAGTCTATGACAGGGTTACAAAGAGCTTTCTGAAAAGCCACAAAATTTTTCAGAAAATAAAAAGACTAGCAACTCATTGATGACAATATTTTAATGTATTTTATTTTTTTTTTGAAATTCACATTTAAAAAAAACTGTTAAATAATATTATTTCCTTTTAAAATTTATGATTAAATTTTCATCATTCTGTTTGGAAGCTGATTCTTAAAATTACATTCTACTTTGTCATATTTTAAATCAGGAAAATATGTGCTTAATACTTAAATTTTAGTTTATGCTTTACTCGATATTTTAAAATATCAAGTAAAATATTTTAAAAATATAAAAATGTTTTATATGTTTATATTTTAAATGAATTAAAATTTAGTGTCTTTTCTTTTTTTACAATTCCAAGCAGTCTTTAATTAAAAAAAAAATACTATTCGGTACCTTTATTTTGGTATTATACGGAATGAAACTGAAGTATCAATATTGGTGTTTCTTCCTAGTACTATGATCACTGCACATAGTCACTATTTGCCTGACTAACCACATCTCTTTGCAGCAGTTCCTGAGGAATCACAAGATGAGGCTATGTATTCACTCCATCTGCCTCAGCTAACTGGACTAGGAAAAGGTTGCACTAGCATGATAACCAGATAGCCATCAGAAAACTGGGCAAAATATACTCCTATCCTCATTTTCTTCTTCTTTGAATTGCTTTAGCAGTTTATCTACATGAAATTAATACATATTCACTGAGATCATCCTATGTGTAAAGCAGATGTTTTATATTTACTTTTAGCCATTAATTAAACATTCTTAAAACAATCAATGGTTATAAAAAGTTGCAAAGACATATCCATATAGATTATCAACAATAACACATCTGTATCCTTTCAGGTACATTATTAATAGAGGAAAAAAAAACATAAGGCCATTTAAGCATCAATATTAGGTCTTTCTTATTGAAGAGTTCATAATATTTTAAAGTGACTGAAAAACCACATTTTTCATTAAACTTGCCAATCAACGGATGATCTCTAAATTGATTTCCTTAGGCCCCAGTTTTTTAGAGGTTTAATATTTGAAGTTTAATATTCCCAACTGACTTTAATCTCACTCCACTGCTTCAGTCTTGCTCCTACTTAAACTTTTACTGATTTTGTTGCATGGCTTTCTTGTGCCTTTCTATTCTGTTTGACTGCTCGAAACAGCTCATAAATTTCACCAACAGTCTCCTAACCTAGTTTCTACATACTGACATGACATTCTCTGCTGATCCCCTTTCACTGCATCTAGTGCATGTAGTAATATAAAGATACTTGTCTGCTTACTTGTCTGTACTTCTTTTTGGGTTTTGGAAGCTTGAGGACAATAACTATTTTCCCCTTAGAATATCCACCACTTAGCAATACCTGGTACATAGTAGATACATATAAATGTCTGAAGCATGAAGGAATTTTATAGATTGTGTTAAAACACATTCTGGAACATGTTATGAATTTATTAAATTTATAATTTAAATTAATATATATCTCAAATTCACTAACTTTTTAAATTAAACTTGCCTTAAATCAATCTGTCTTCTCTCTCTCTTTCTCAATTCTGTGCACAGGTATGCCAGAAAAACATATTAAGTTCTATTCAATGGTCACACAGATTCATGCACAGACACCATATAATACATAATAAAACTAACTGATCAATATGATATTGGCTCATCCTAGAAATGAAAACTAGTTGAGGCAAATCTCAGACCTCCTCATACGTGAAAGATAAGTAAGGTGTTTTCATAGCAACATTCAGCAAATATTATGAATTAAACAGACACAAAAAAATAATATTTACTTGTACTGAGATTGACTGAAAATATTACTTAATTTACCACGTAATATAAACTGGGAAAATGTCATTTGATTTTTACCATATAGCTTTTACCTTTCTCATATTTTTAAGTGGAACTAAATTAAATATTTCAAGAAACTTTTATGTTAAACAATGCACCATCAGACAAGATTCTAAAGAAACACTCTTGGATGGGATTGGAAAGTCAGCATTCAGAAACCATATATGTAGTGGAATAACATAGTATTAAATACAGTAATAGTAATAAATAGTATTAAAATAGTAATAGTAAATTTAATTTAAAATCAAACTTATATTTAAATAAAAGTTAACTATAAGCTATGTGCCTAGCACTAGTTTGAGTATTATATATGTATTAATCCTTTCACCTTCAAAACAACCCTCTGAGACAGGCATTACTCCATTTTACCACTGAGCATATGAAAGTACAAATAATGAGTCATCTTGTCCCCAGTCACATAACTAGAAAACTTAGATTCCCACTCAGTTTTCTTAACCACTATGCTCCACATTTTCCCTAAAAGATATTCATTAGTTACATTTTGATGGCTAATTTGCATATTGATCTAAGAATAATTTTTGTCTAATTTCTCAAATTGGAAGTCAGAAGAAAAAGACAACCAATCAGCTGCTGTCATTTTCCAGTTGTGCAAAGTTAGCCATGTCCCTTTGCCTCTCCTAGTTGAAATTTTAGCAAAATGGGACTGGGAACATCTACCTAGCACATTTTAGTACTCTTCTAACTTTCAATCCAGGTTTCTTTTGAACTAAGACATAGTATAGTGCTATGTCAATATAAATAAACTCTCATGATCAGTGATATAAAAATATAAAAATAATTTAGCCATCCCTGCTTCCTTCTTCTCTATTTAACTCTTTCATAATGACTATGAGAGAAGAGTAAAAAATATAAATTTATTTATTCATTACCAATTAAAATAATCTAGAAAATAAAAAAGAAATAATAGCAAATGTTCTTCTTTCAAATAATTTTTTTGAAACTCAAAACTAGGAGTATATAAAACAAAAACAACAAAACAAAACAAATCAGCCAAACTGTTTTAATTCTGAGAAAATCCATTACTTGTCCTTATGATTTTTGATAATAGAACACATACTTAAATTCCTGACAAATTTATATAAACACAGTTTATTTAAAAAACAACAAATATGCGCTATTTTAGTATTTCTTTTAACTCTTTCTCTACTAGAGTGAAATAAAATTAAAATTCCAGAAAGTTAACAAAGTTTAAAACTGCCTAAAACATGAGTAAACAGACAGATTGCTCCTCATTTGAAGAATTTCTTAAATTGATCTTTTAAAATATTAATTTCTTACATGCCACTTGAAAAATTATATATCTATATATAAATTTGATATCTTTTTTTCAGAAAAATGTGAAAGCCTTGTGATATGCTATATATTACTGTGCTAGTTGCAACTCGTTCCTGGAGATATAATAGTAAATAAGATACAGATGACCTCTATTTTCACTGAGTTTTAATTTTATCAAGGGAATCATACATTTAATAGTTTTTCAAATGTAATTTTGTTAAGTGCCATGGTAGGTAAATATATAGTACTATAAAAAATATACACTAGGAAAACCAGTACAGTTTGAGGCTTTAGGAAAGGCCTTCCTAAGTGGACTTGTAGATAAAGGATTTGATAAGGTAAGCAAAGGAGTGTTTGAGTGGGACAATTCCAGGAGGGAGAACAACAAAATGTACAGAGTTCAGAGTGGAAAGAGGTTGGTACATTCAGTGAACTGAAAGAAGGCTTGCTTGGTTGGAGCAGAGTGATTAACAGTGAGACCCATGGGGGACTATTCAGGCTTACAGGTCAGTTGGAGGACACTATAATCATTGAAGCCATTAAGCAGAACAGTGACATGATCAGAAAATGAAAAAAAAAATATATATATTTATCATATATATATTTAAAATACACATATATTTAAATTCATGATAGCTCATGAGGAAATATAAAATTTCATAAAACATCAATAATCAGAAATTAGAGCCATTTGGAGATTTTTAATTTTAAAGTTTGTAGAGAAATGCAAGATTTATGTAAGAAACTATGATAGAAGAAAATTAAAAAAAAAAAAAAGATGCTATGTTGGAGTTAAACATTTAGAAGCCATTTGTTTCAAGAACAAAAGGTAGAATAAACTTCAAAAAATCTGAGTCCTATATCAAAGAATAACCTCAAAATTATATGTGATACCACAAATATGGGCAATTTATAGACCTTATAGAAAGAGATGTAAGAAATGTTTATTGTGTTACTAATAAAAGTTCCATGGGAAGAGTTTCCAAAACAGAAGAGAAGTTCAGCCTGGCCTAGGTTGAATATACAGTTAATGTAATAGTAAGATAAATATTTCACGGGGTTTATGGAGTTCCTGGAGAACTGTCAATATCCTAGCTGCCCATGATCTGTTTATATCCCCAAGGAAAATACTGACCAAGACTCAGGAAATAGTTCTTATTATGAACTTTCATCAGACCTTTCTTGTATGAAAGTTATAGATATTAAACTAACTATGGCCATTAAGTCTCTCACCTGCAAATAGTTTTGTTTTACTCTGATGCTTGCCTGGAGCCTCTATTATGTGCTACAGGCCAGAACTGTGCTCAACAAAAAAGGACAGTCTCAAGAAAAGGAGTCTATTAGGTACTTCAAACTATTGACACTCTCGACTATTTGGTTTAGATTTCTGAGTTTTAAGTTTATCAGAGTAGTTGTATATTTAATCATTTTTCACGACTTCCAGACTAAAGCAATAGACCGTCGGGATTTCTAGAACTTTCAGATGTAGTGGGCTTCAAGAATTAATTATACAGGACTGACTGCATGAACTCAAAGGTCTTATTTTATTTTGTTTCTTTGGAAAATTGCTTTAGTTTCTAAGTATTTAAGGCAGCCCCCCTCCTTTTTTCCTTAAGCTATCTACAGACTGTAACAACTTAATAAACTCCACTTTTGTAAATGAAATAAAGCATTTAAAAATCTCTCACTAACCTCCCTGTTCTCCTTACTTTACATGGCAACATAATTATCAGCATAGGTTCATAGACTCTACCTTTTTTATCAGAATATAACTGAATAAAATAATTGTACAACTAAGGCCTTACTGGAATGGCCATATTTGTGAGTGATGCTCATTGAGTTAGGGAAGAGATTTTAAGGAACTGAGGCTGATTTCACTTATAGATAGAACATCTGCTAAGTCTGCCCAGGAAATATGGCCTGGTGTTTGGCTGGCATGGTGCAGCCTCTCAAGTCAGGAAGCACACTTCCTAGCAGGTTAGGAATATTAAATTTTGATGATCCAGAGAGAAGAGGAATGCACTTGAAGGTATAGTCATGCAGGTGAGATTCAGTGTACAGTTTGTTGGGCTTGGCTTTCTAACCTCAAGCTAGAAGCTTTTAAAAATCCAATCTGAGATTCCTTATTAAAACTGCCAGAAGGAAATGAATTAATCTGAAGTACTAAGGCTTTTGCTGTAGAAAAAGTAAGTCAGCCTCCCATATACATTTACCAGTCTTTCTGTCTCTCTAGCCTAAAAGTCGGCAAAATCTCCTAAAACTTGAATGTTCAAATGGTCATTGTTAATCAAATAGAATAGAAAACAGTATTAGTTCATTTCTATTTTTTAAAATAAATAATTCTTTACCCATCACAACATCCTGGGCAATGACTTTCGCATTTATAATACAAATATACTAATGTATAATTATCTCAAAGAAAAGCAATAATAGCATAGTATGGTATGACATAACAATTACCTCTTTCATATGTTTAATGTGCAAATACTATAATAATAAACTTAGAATAATTAAATTCAGAATAATAATTTAAAATTTTCAAAACAGTTCTCTACACTTGTCAACAATATTGAGTAAAATAAAATAACAGCTAATAGACTACTTTTGCATCATCTATGTATTAGTATAACAATCTTGGAGTAATTTAATTTTTGCAGTTAACACATGATAGCATATTAAAAACATAAAGTTGTAATTTTCTATTTTAAACTTAAACAGCCAAATCAAAATATTCTACATGATTTATGCATATGTAATATTAGTTAACATTTTAAACATAGATTGGATATGTGTTAAACTCATACTTACCCATGAAATTGAGGTAGCCTTCTCCACCAAGTGCATGAGTAATGAGTCGAATCATTTTATGAAGCTGTATTCCACGATCAATAACCGGAGTAAAAGGGGATAAAACACTCATGTTGGTATACATTTCAGCATCCATCAACCAAAATGCCAGTGTCTTATCCCCAACGAGTGCCTATAGAAATAAAAGTCACTGAGATAAATGCAAAGAGTAGGTACTAAACAGCTGTGATTTACACTAGAATAATGCATGGTTACAAATGATGGAAAACCATGGTGAAGAAGTGTGTGAATCAGTACTAATTTCATGCGTTTTCCAATAATTACTTTCTATGTTGAAGGTGAGCTGGTAAATGAAGTTAAATATCAACACCTCTGTTTTCATGACTGATTTTTATTTTTAAAAGAGCTTGGTGGAAATATAAGTTTCTTAACTATTTGTTATACCTGAAATGATGCTTTAAATTTTTTGAAATTGTAATAAATATTTATTATAATGTTAAGAAAACTACATGGATTGTTAAAATACTTTGCATACCATGAATTTATTTGTTTTGAAAGAATGTAAGAATATCTAAAAATATTTATGTGTATATATTTATGCATATTTATATGTATTTATATATGTATAGGTATTTATATATAATATAATATGTATATAAACATATTAAAATAGACTCTCCTCTCCTTCAGCAGAGGCTTGATGACTTTTTCTTAAAACATAAATATTGCTTTCTCATTGTGTTTGCCATTTAATCTAAAATGTGCTTGTTTTACATAAAAATATAATATTAATAAATGGGGCAGGTAACTCAGAAACACCCTGAGTAGGAGAAGAGAGGCCTCTTAATCTGAATTATTCATGGTTAAAAATTGCTAACTAATGCAAAATGTTCTTCATTGAAAAAAAATATATATATATATATATACATATAGTGAAACATATAATTGAGATTAAACTATGATCTCATTATCCATTGCAATTATTTTCATTTTAGAAAAAACATTTTACTTATAAATCTGTTATAATCTCTAATCTATTTTGATTAAAATGACTTGTCTTTAAAATACTGTTACAAGAAAATCTACTCATTTGTGGGTCTTGTCCTTAGTTTCAAGAGCCAAGAAAGAATTGACTCAGAATGCCAAGAAAGAATTAACTCAGAATATGGTTCTTGCCACAAGAATTCTATGTTTGATTAGATGATAATTGTGTATTACATGAACTCAATTTTGTTTTGTTTTGTTTTTTACTTTATCAAAGCAATGTCTTTGTTCTCTAACTTTTAGGTAAATATTTTAACTCTAAACATACCAAAAAATGTGTACTGTTTTAGACTGAATTGTGCTCCACCCTCCAATTCATGTTGAAGTCCTAACTGATAATGTGACTATATTTGGTAACAGGGCCTTTAAAAAGGAAATTGAGGTTAAATGAGGTCATAGGGTGGGGTCCTAACCTCATGAGTGGTGTCCCTATATAAAGAGGAAAAGACAGTTGGGATGAAGGTATACAGAAAAAGAACACATGAGGACACAGAGAGAAGATGGCCACCTGCAAGCCCAGGAGAGAGGCCTCAGGAAAAACTAAACCTGCTGACCCCTTGATCTTATACTTTTCAGCCTCCAAAACTATAAGAAATACACTCTATCTGTGGCATTTTATTATTAAAGTCCTAGCAGACTAATACGTGTACTAATAAAATGCAGCTTCAATCTGACATATAACTTGGAGTTCATATAAGCTTAGTTTGGAAATGGGCTACAATGATAAAAAACATTTGAAAATAATGCATATAAGATATAAATATATTTGTTAAATTGTATTAGACAGCACTATTTATTAAAACGATTTGTCCTTTCTACTTGTTTTGAATTGTTTAATTATATTTTTACTACTATAATCTCTGATTCTGTTGTAAAATCATTTTGATAATTTCTCTTGGATTTTTACTATGACAAATATTTCTATATTATTTGCTTTATAAATATACATATTTATTATTTTATCAGATTTGTATATTTGCTTTTAGAAAGAACAAGGCAACTTGCATCTTTCTGTACATTTCTGACAATTTGTAGTACAAGGCAGAATTTCCTAAATCTTTAAAGTATGAAATAATTCTTGGTAAATCTATAATGCTTCTGTACATTTGAGAAGAAAATTATGAAAGTAATCTAGCAGTTTAATCTAAAATTTGTTTATTCCACTCATTTATTTATTATTTCATTCATTCATATAAAATTAGCATACATTGAAAGCTCAAAATGTGCTACAACTGCTAAGAGTTTTCAGTAGAAAGATATAATTTATGTATGTATTTTAGTTTTCATATTGTTATGTGCTTGGTGAGTGGTTCCCCTCCATCCTTAAATTAATATTATTTATTTCTTTTTTGTTATATTTTGGTTCTTTTTTTTTTTTTTCATATTTATATGATGTGCTCTATGACCAATTTAATTTGAAAAAGTCAGCAGCAATCTGGTTTGGAAAATGCCAAATTTAGATTATGTCCAGTATATGAGTTAGCAAACTTTCTATAAAGATCAAATAGTACATACTTTAGGCATTCTGTGACACGTTCTTTGTATCAACTACTTAAATCTGCCATTATGGCTGAAAAGCAACCATATACAAGATGAAAATGAATGAACATGCTGTGTTCCAATTAACTTTACAAAAACAGAAAGCAGGCGGAATTTGGCCCATGGGCCTTCGTAGCTTACTTCTCATCTACTTATACCTTCTTAATAGAAGAGACACCTGAAAAACCACCTGTTTACCTTAAATGGTTAATTTCTGCTGAAATAACAGAAAACTTATTGTCAGAGCTTCAATTTTCTTAGCACATATACTGCATATAATTCAAAACTTTTTACTCTCATTTTTAATGTATAAAAAGCACATTTTATGTTTATTTTTCTGAGGATTAATATAGCTTTAACTAACTGACCTTTCCCCCATTTATTTATGTTTACTGAGTTCCTAGTAGGAGTAGTCACAGTACTGAAAATACAAAGATATAAAAACAAATTTTCTACGTAAAACATGAGAACATGGAGAATGGAACAACTATTCTTACTCTACACAAATAGATGAATGCTTCAGGGAGAATATGATATCTGAGCCAGAGCACTGGGTCTTTTATAGGAGCTTTTACAGGTGAAACAGGCATTTGCGGGTATGTGAGGGAAAGTACAAGACTGGAATGTGGGTTACTTATTCAGGAATGGGTGAGAATTTTACAGTATTAAAGAACAGAATGCTTAGAGAGTTGAACAGAAAATGAAGGTAGAAACTTTGGCTCAGGCCAGGATAATGCATGGCCCTGATTCAATGACAGGCTTCACTCAAAAGATCTGGGTTGACAAAATAAGCTTTCCTCTTTGCAAAATACCTCAGATTGCATTAAAGATGGAGTGAAGCTGAGGGGACAGTAATCAATTAGCAGCAGATTTTAGTGACTGACTAAAAAAGATGAGAGCCTGTCAAAGGCACAAAAGTAACCTCTAGAAGGAATTCTAAAATGGGAGTTAAAATGAACCTGGACAGAACCAATACTTCATCACAACCAGGGAAAACGGGTAAGATAACACTTGCAACTGTCATTTACTCTATCTTTAATTAGAGTTTGGCAGGATAAAAATAGCACTGCACTTTGAAGCTGGAATCTCTAGATCTATAAAATAATTTTAAAATGTTATTCAAGTATAAGTAAATTTCACATTGATATAGATAGATATGTTATATTAACTGTATTAAATTATAAAAAATGTTTTTAGATATTTTAATACAAACAGAAATATAAATTTATAATCATATTGATTTACCTGATCATGACTCTCTGCATAAGCAATGCACTTTTCAAGGTAGCGTCTGTTTGTGAGTGTGTGCACTATATTGCCCATATTCCAATCTTCGTCTTTAAACTCTTTAAGTAGCTAGATGCAAGAGAGAAAATAATTTGCATAAACCATTATCATTCTTACATTAAATCTTAACCTGAGGGATATATTATATCAATCCAAATTATTTGACATGCAGATACAAGTGCTCTCATATAGCAAAGACATCTAGATTACTGTTTAAACTTCTACTGAAATCACAGCTTTTAAGCAAACTGTCCAAATGACAGTGGTGTACTGTGTGCACGCACAGGAGTATTTTTACTTTTGTGTATGTTAGGATTTTTGCAACTTTTTTTCCCCTTGTAATGACTGCAACTCTTGATTAAAAACTACAGAAAAGTTGTTGTGCAATATAACTTCCCATAACTTTTACAAGGCACAGATATACCTGTTACATTTTCAGGTTGAATTAAAAGTAATTAGCAGGAATAGTGTTGTGTTTCACTTTTTAAAAATGATAATTGAAAAAATAACTATTATTTCAAAGTTTAGAGATTAATTATTATGAAATAATTATCATGTTAACAGACCACACATTTTTGTCCCCACTTCATTCACCACTCAGTCTTCAATCTGGCTTCTGCGCCTCTAATACCTCTCGAATGCATATGACCTTGTCAAGATCTCAGATGAAGCCTCTCAGATAAGTAATTGTTCTTTCTTAGGCAGATACCAGCTATACCTGTTAACAAGGCTGACCCCTTCCCTCTCCAGGAAACACTTTCCTTCTTTGTCTACCACTGTGAAACTCTTGATTGTTTTGTTTTGTTTTCTCTTCACTTTAGGCACTCTACAAAGTCTTTCCCTCTGCTTAGCCTATAAAAGCAGGTACTCTTTAAAGTTATGTCCTCGAAATAGCCTCTTCTTTTTTACTCAACACACTCTTTTTGTGTGCGCTCATTTCTCTGTTCAAAATGTACACTGCACTCTGTGATAGACAGAATTCTAGGATGTTCCCACAAGTCTTGCTCTCTTGTAGTCACACCTTTGTGTAATCCTTTACCTAGAGTGTAGGTGGGACCTTGAATATGATGGATGTCCTCTGAAGAAACTGTGAGATAATAACTGAATAATGTTTTAAGTTGTAGTAATTTGTTATGCAGCAATAGAAAACTAATGCAGCAATCTTGGTACCAGAAATTGGGTTCAGGTCTGCTTATATCTTCTTTCGCTGACATTTTTCGCCCTGTATAATTCAGACATGCTTAGCCATACCCCATAATTATTTTATGAATCACTGGCCTGCAGAGAACAGACTGTGATAGGCAGAAAAATGGCCACCCATAGAATCTCACATACTAATGCTCAGAATCTTCAGAGACCAATGTAATTACAGGGATCTTTCTAAAAAGGAGATATGAATGGTCAGAGTAAGAGGGGGATATGAAGATGCTATTCCTTGATGGCTTTGAAGATGAAAGAAGGGGCCATGAGCCAAAAATATACGTGGCTTTTAGAGGCTAGAAAAGGCAAAGAAACTAGAGCATCTAGAAGAAATATAGCCTTGATTTTAGCCTATTAAAACCCATTTCATATTTGTGACCTATATAGAATTGTAAGAACTATATAATAGGAAATTTGTATTGTTTTAAATCATTAAATTTGTGGTAATTAGATACAGCAACAATTTGAAACTAATGTATAGACCTATACAAATGTGCCTAATTAATTTTTGACAAATGTACCAAAATAATTCAATAAAAGTTAGATAGACTTTTTAAACAAATTATGCTGAAAGAGCTGGATATCCATGGGGGCTAGGGCGGGGCGGGGGAGAGCCTTGATTAAGTCTTACGCATTGTACAAAAATTAACTTGAAATGAATGATGGACTTAAATATAAAACTATAAAATATTTAATAGAAACATAGGAAAGTTAGCGAATT
>NW_006494613.1:8810590-8852405 GCF_000325575.1 Pteropus alecto
CTCATAGGAAGAGGATGAAAAGACAAGCAAACAGACTGGGATAGAATATTTGTCAACCACATATCTAACAAAAGAGTTGAATCTAGAATATATAAAGAACTCTCAAAATTTCACAGTAAACAAATGATCCAATCAGAAAATGGTCAAACAAGAATAGACATTTCACCAAAGAGGATACACAGAAAGTACATGAAAAGATATTCACCATTATAAGCCAATAAGAAAATGCAAATTAAACCACAGTGAGATATCACTACACACCTCTAGGAATGACTAAAACAAAAAAAGTGACAAAAGCAAGTGCTATTGTGCAAGGAGATGCAGAAACTAGATCTCTCCAATATTGCTGGTGAGAACATAAAATATTACAGCTATTCTGAAAATGGTGTGGCAATTTCTTAAAAAATTAAACATCCAACTACTATATGATCCAGTACTTTTGGGCACTTATCCTAGAATAATGAAAATAAATGAGCAATTATCCTAGAATATGACTTATGGTCATAGAAACACCTATACACAAATGTTTATAGCAGCTTTATTTTTAACAGCCCAAACCTAAAAACAATTCAGATGTCTTTAAATGAGCAAATGATTAAACAAATTATGATATAACCATACCATGGAATACTATTCAGTAGTAAAAAGGAAAACACTAGTGATACATGCAACGACCTGAGTGAATCTCCAGACAATTTTGCTGAGTAAAATATGGCAATCCAGAAAGGTTATGCACTGTATGATTCCATTTATATAAATCCTTGGAATTACAAAATTATAGAAATGAAATTCAGATTAGTGGTTAACATGGGTAAAGAAGTGATTGGGGGTAGAAGGATGCAGGTGTAGGTATAAAGGAGATGTTAGGGAACATTGTGGTAATGGAAATGTTTTGTATCTTGACTACAACAATGTCAGTATCCTGATTGTGATATTGTACTATAGGTTTGAAAGATGTTACCATTGGGAGGATACTAGTTAAGAGGACATCAGATCTCACTGTACTATTTCTTATAATCATGTGTATCTACAGTTTTGTCAATATAAAAAGTTTAATTAAAAAACTATTTTTATATATTTAAAAATACTAGGTGCACAACAAATATTTCATTGAATTAATGAATGAATGAATTAAATACTTATATCATCTTTACATAAACATATCAGTTATTAGATAACAAAAATGATCAAATAAAATTAAAGGACATAAAACAAATTTGGTGTACTGCAGATGGTAAATATTTGTTCAGTGAATGATTAAACTAATATAATATTCCAAACTACTGATTTTGAAATCATACAAGCAGAAGTAGTAAATAATTTTCTTTAGGACAACAAAAACAAATGGAATCTAGCATTCTAATCTAACTCAGACGCTATGGGTAAATAACAATGAATGCCACGTACACTGAATATAGCTGACGTTTAGATTAATACTCTGATGTGTTTTATTGACATTTGAGGGAATGATAGTCATTTATAGAATTACCATTTTTTTAATTCACAACTTACAAAAGTTGGGGAAAATCACAAAGTTTTTAAAAATATGACTTTAACCCTCTCTAATCTTATTAACTAAAGCCCTCATTTCTGTGACGCAAAAAGATTTTTAAATAATTACATAAAACAGAAGATGACTTCTGCCTTTCAAGAATTTACAATCTAAGAAGACAGCATGGTCATATCCTAAACATATGAAAATGCATTTTTCCACTTGTATGATATACCGCCTTGTACAGTGCCTTGGGCATACAAAGTACTAAAATATTTAGTCTATTAAAGATTAAAAAAAATAAACTGCCAATATTATTTGGAAAAGAAAAATATCCTATTGTGTGCTATGATTGATTGGGAAATAATTCTAGGTTGATATATACCTTTAAATATTCTTTAATCTGCTCAAAGGCTGGTGAAGGCTTTTCAGTGGGAGGTTAAAAAAGTAAAATTTTGCACTTGTTAGGAAAAAAGTCTGCATGAAAAATTAAAAATTGTAAGTGATGGTGGGTGAATAACAAAACTTAAACCAAAGTGAGAAAATTAAAGACCATAACATTTTTTAAAATAATAAATATAAAGCGACTTGTCTAGGTATTAAAGCTAGAACACTCATTTGTCCGATTTCTAAGACTGTCTCTATAAAACACTCGCTTTTGAATTAACAATGTTTGAGGAGTCATTATAAATGGAGAAACAGAAGTTGTGTTGTTAGAAGTTTAAAGTCACAGCTGTGCATTACACAAATTGCCAGAGATACAGGAAAGATGGTTAAGAGATGATTACAATAAGCCACTTCCTTCAGAGTAGGCACTATGGGTTTTCTGTGCAAAGTTATGCACTTCTACCACTGTTATCTCATGATACTAGTTCATGCCTGTACTAAAGGCCTCATTAGAAAGTTATGATTATTTGATACCTATCTAATTCCTACACATATTAATCCTATGATTATGAAATTGACCAAAAATATTGCATATCAATTCTAAGTTTATATAACAACTTTAGTTCTATAGGTAAACATTAAATAAAACAAAATACAATCCAAACTGCTTGGAATTGTCATTAAATTTAATAAAATTGTATTAGAAATGATGTGCAAGGTGTTATGTACACATATTCATTCCTAGCGCTTGACACATGATAAGGACTTCTAACCCATTTCCTTCTAACCCATTTCCTGCCCCGAGAATACTTGCCACTGGCGCTAGCAGCTATATTGTTTATCCCAGAGATAACTCACCAATTACAGTCCTAACCTTACCCCCAAAATTTGCCATGAAATCTCGTTTTTATTATTATTTTGGTATCGCTCTAATACATCGACAGTCTTTGGAAAAAAATGACATCATTCTAGTTACAGCATTCTGTTTTTGGTAGTGGTATTCCATTTACAAAATATAGTAATTCTCATTCGCTAAAAATGTCAAATCCTAGATGTCTGCTTTGTGTGGTTCCATGCTTTGAAATTTACCACATGAAAAATAATGATTAAACACTGATCATCATATATATTTCTGTTACATTAGGATTATAGACAAGTTCTGTTTAGAAATAATTCCAAGAACAGTTTTTATTTTTTATTTTCACATTGAAAACCAGTCAGATTTGCTTCAGCCTCAAAAAGTGCGTTTATGTAGAATTAACACTGGCAAGGAGCTGCACTTTTTTTTCTAACCAGGAAATGGGTTAAATACTGAATGAAGAAGTGGATGAATCCAAGTATGTTGAAGAAAAACCACAGAATAAAGCAAAAACTGGGAATTAAGAAGTAACTTCTACATTATTTGATGATTTGCAGGAAGAAATGGATGCTCTGATGTGTTTTAAATGTAGAACACCAAAGTTTCAAGTATGTGCATTGATAATGCAAAATTTCATCTATACAGCTCACATTATATTAATCATATTTTTCCCCTGTCTGAATAGTACAAGTATGAATACTTTAAGTTAGAACTCTTAGGAGTTTGAGAAGCATCTTATTACAAAAATCTACACACTTATAGGAGATTTTAGTACTTCAATTATAATATCTGTAACTGATAATCACAACTAAGAAATCACAGAAATAATAAATAAATCAATGTAATTTACAATGTCCACGAGAAAAAAAAAAATATTTGCAGAAAATCTTACCTGGATCCATTTATCTGGAATTGCCATGGCTAATCGATAGTCAAAGCCACACCCTCCCTGGGAAATTGGAGAACACAGAGCTGGCATTAAAACATCCTAAACAAAAGATATCAGCATTATCAGTTCATATAGCTTAAATTTTTACTAAATATAAGTAACATTCAGGCCAATAAATAAAAACCATAAATAAGGGCATATATTTTTGGAGTATTTTGGTAGCATAATTGTAAAAGTAGTTAAAATTGTAATAGCATATCTCATTTCTTAAAATGAGAAAAAATTTTGTGTAGGACAACTTTGATCTCATGATACTATATTTTTCTTTTCCTTGGTATAGTAAAACTGCTATTGATAAAACATAGTTTCTTAGACTGATTTTTGAACTACTCTGTGAACATTTTATTAGTTACTACTTTCATGAAACACAAAAATCCATGTAGCATATATCCGTTATACCTGTTCTCTCCGCATATAGCATTGACATGGAGTGTATTTTGTGAGCACTTAGCTCACTTAGCTCATTTCTGATGAAATGTAGAGTTAATACATTAAGAATGAAGCAACAAGATGGTTTTCGGTATAGTCGAATACACTTGGAAAGGGTCTCTGAGGTTATCTAGTGGATCTTCTTCAATCAGAAGATACAGAAACTGAGGTTTATTGAGGTGAAGGAATTAAAATAATCATGTGTTTCAAATGAAGGTTTTGTTCTTTAATATCTAAAGAGCAGTTATGACTATTCTAGAGGAAAAAAAAACCTTAATTTAAAAATATTTTAAATTAATATAAGAAATATAACCATGTGGAGTGGGAGCCATATCTTAGGGGAAAAAGAGTTTCAATTTTAATAATTGTCATTTTAGGACTTTAAGTAAAATTACATTACTTTGTTACGCCACATTGCTTTCTCAAAAAAAAAAGTTCACGAGGATCAATTCCACATTTTAAAGAGACTCCCCACTGGACAGAGAAGTGATGCATTGAAATTGAAGTAGTTTTCAATTTAAGTAGAATAAATTGAAGACATACCTTGTTTAAAAAATTTTTCAAAGTAATATAGGGAGGCTGAAGTCTCAAAGTTTCATTGGTGGAAACACTAGAGAAAAGCTCCCTAGATGATGAAACTATTTTACTTGAAATGAACAAAAAGATCAATGTAACAATTTTAAGTTTTATGTATTAAATAACTTCTTCATTTTTTCCCACTTTTGATTTGTACTGTCATTAATTGTTTATAATAATTTGTCATATGTAGTAACTCTGCTTTGAATTGACATAAATATAATTGACAAAATAAATTTTTGATGCTTGACAGATAAAACTAAAAAATATAAGAGACAGAAAAGAAGTTTAAAACACACTCTGATTCATGTTAAAAGATATTCAATGCATAAATTATTAGCACAAGTATTAGCAAGATTTATAAGTTATGACCAAATTTAAGTAGGTAAAGAATGTAAAATGATCCTGGGTACCAGAATGGCATTATAATTGTTGGGTTTTTAAAAATTCTATATAAGAATTTATTCCATAAATTTAGGATTCATTGCTTTATTCCTAGAAAATATTTACAAGGCAAAGGCCTAAAGAAAGTAACTGTTCCCTATCCAGAGATAAACAGGGAAATCATACCACCTAGTTGGAGAGCTGGGGATTTGAGAAATGGATAAAAAAGGCTATACAAATAATAAATATATGTATTTATATTTATTATAATATATAATATGTATTATTACACATATAAAGGAGACAATCACTACTTCATTTCATTCCAATGAACTAAAAGCCAACAATGTGAAAACGTGTCTTAATTCTGACTTTAACATGGTCTTATTATTTTTAAATGCCAACCACTAGACTTTGTATAGAACAGTTTTAACATAATGAATTCTATATTAATAATAATTCCAAGTCAGAAGACTCAAAAAACCAGAGGGATTTTAGTACTAAATCAAAATTAGCATAAGCATTTAACAAACTTCTTAATTTATCACATTTATCACCAAGAGGGGAATTGTCAATTATGCATATACCAAATTATATCATTACAGTGCAGCTTTGGGACAGTTAATCATGAACCTTCAGTAATCATAAATAACTAGTGAACATTTGGCAATTGGAGAGCAGTAACATAAACAAGAAAGGTAATCTCAGAACAAGAAGGCTTCAGAGAAGCTCACAGGCAGTGATCCATGCCATCTCTAATGACTGAACCAGAAAAGAAAAAAATAAATAAATAAATAGAAGTACAAGAATATTTGATTTTTTTCTCTGCTCAAGGTCTCATGGCAGAAGGTCCTGTCCATTGATTAGGATATTTTACTTTCTAACCACTGGCATTTCCTTTTATAACAAAGCAGTGATGACAAGTAATTAGTGTACACTACCACTTAGTAGGAAAACAGTGAATTCTAAATAATGTGCCACCCATACAAGGTAGCTTCATTGTAGTCAATATACAATTCAGTTATGCAATTACTGACATGATATTAACTATTCAAATATTGTTTGCTGACAAAATGTTCTACATTAAAGAGGATCAGAGGGTAGAGATCATTATGACTTTACCTCAGCTATTGTTATTGACTCTGGATACAAAGTGTGAATCAAATGATTTGCCAACATGAGATAAACCAAGGCATCTTCATCCACCTGTAGTCCAAAATATTCATGGTAATCACCTGAAAAGCCTTGACCTAGAGAACAGAAAATCAATATGGATGCATTATGTTGACACATAAGTCTTAACTCTTCGCAAATGCTCCCACCAATTAGTTTGTTGATATCAGTTTTGTTATCATAGCAAGTAAAGTGTAATGAGCCTGAATACCACATAATGTTACCATCAGCAAATATATAATCTAACTTAAAAAAGTAGTCCTTATCAACATTCAGAGTTAAGACAATTCTCAATTAAATTTTTGTTTTACAAAAGTGAACAAAATCACTTTGAATTAAAATATAATTTATTTCTAACTAAATTTAATGCAGAAAAACAAATCTAATATCAAAGAGAATTCTAAATTGCAACTTTTAGGTAACTTTTTTGTCACTTTAAGAGATGTTAATATTAGCTAGCTTCTATTAGATCTCTCCGAAGTAAAGTATGAAAAATATAAAATTGAGATGTAATGTTTATACCATTTTAAATATGTGCTTCAATTTATACAATATGGATTTCCTATAATGGCAAATAAATTTTAACGCTCTCTAATATCCTTCTACCTCCTCTTCCCTCAACTCCTAATTTTGGTTGCTTATAGTATATTTCAGTGTCACTTACTGAGGTAAAACCATTTACTTTCTATTCCTTCAGTTGTTTACTCTTGTTTTAATAAAATCAAATTAGTGCTCAACACCCACCTTTTTCCCATTTCTCTATATCAAAGTTCTTTATTTTGACTCACAGCTTTTTCAGTTTGCTAGATTTCATCACTGAAGGATATTTCAAGTATAACTACAGAAGTTCTATTCCTCAAGGTCTTTCAAATTTATACCTAAATGGCTATTAAACTATCAATTTCCTGAACCATACTTTGTTTCTCTAAGAATTTTGTAGATATTGCTATTGGCAATAGAGCAGTAGGAACCCAGGCATTTTTTTTATCCATGCTGGTAATTGATTTTAATTCTTAGTTGTCACCTAATAAATGTCTCTTTGTTACTGAATTTTATAAATTAAACACTCTATGTCTTAATGTTAATTGTTTAATATCACTTTTTTTTCCTGGTATGTCTTCTCTGCAGTACAGTTTTTTTTTTTCTTCTCATCATTTCAAAGGGAGAAAACATATTAACTCAGAATGTTACCATTTCTTGGGCTGTCTACTCAGAGAAAGTATATCCCATATCCATGGATTTCAGTTCATTTCTCCAACTCCATAATTTCTTGGAAAATACCTAGCCTTCAGCAGAGGGATGTTCTGCAAGGGCATGTAGATGTTTTATTCTAGAAGAGGATCTTTCTTGAATTTTGCCATACTTGCCTTTTTCATCCCCTAAATAAGCTTCTCCCAAACTTGAGGAAGTTAATGAAATCTGTCATGTTTTACAGGTTGAATTTCATTCCTAGGCACATGTAATGGAGACATCTCCATAACTGTGCTGCATGATTTGCAGATAGCAACATACTTTGAATAGACCTCGTTTCTCTGGCAGCCACTTTGCAAGATTTGTAGTCTAAAATCCTTTTTTCTTTGGATTAGTTGTTCCTGGTAAATATTTGGTCATCAAAATAATTTTTTGCCACGTTACCTACTGAGGAATTAGAATTCTATACAACTTCTTTATACAACTTTTAAATTGAAGATCTCTGATCAATATTTTTAATTACAAATTAATTTACAATTTAATTTTAACTAACTATATCTCTATTTAAAATATGCATATTTTCTTCAATGTCTAATATGCAGCAACCCACACATTCACAAATGTTGATTTATTTTTCTTATTTATTTTTCATTGAAAATGCTGTCATGTTCACATCCTGAGGGTGCTGCAATAAATGGCTTCCTTAAAAAAATTTTTTAGATGAAAGCTACATATTAAGAACAGCATGTTATTAAGTAAATATATATAAAATAAAATAATTATCTTTTTACTTAGAAAATGTATTTATACCTAACCTCTTGCCAAAAAAGGATCAGAAGTGAATGAAGAAAAGACATACAATGGAATGGATAAAAATCAAGCCATCAGTAACAGTCACTACAGTTTCTGTAACTGAACTCCAAAACTTGCTGTAATCTACCAGTAAAAAAATAACATAAAATCATTAGTTACATGTAATAGATCAGGTCACCTACCCATTCCATGGTGATGATAGAGCATGGATGTAACACCATCAAAACGAAATCCATCAAAGCCATATTCTTCCAACCACCATCTTATGTTTGACAGAAGAAATCTTAAAACTTCCCAGCTACAATATTAGAGAAATATATTTTTAAGAACAATGGTATACAGTGTTTCCTTTAATGTTATATATCATTTGCTGAGTATTCATTAAAATTATAAATCTCTATCTTAGGAATCATGATACTCAAATATATCATATAAAAAACAGAAAACTACTAAGATTTTTCTCATTGGTTTCATAAAACTAATTCTAAAAAGAAAAATATTAAATTTATTTAGCTGCAAAAATCACTTAATATCTAAGAAAAATTGAGAAAATATTCAAAGTTCAGTGATTCTGTCTTGTTCAATGTGGTGTCCTCAGCAACCATACAATGATAGCTATACAGTAGTGCTTAAAAAGACAAAAATAAAACAAAAGAAACCTGCTACTTATTTCTGAATTTTCAACAAGATATTTCACGTAATATAACCACAGTTATGTAATTCCTCTTTTAGAAAATATAATTCCACTCTCAATAGAAAAACTGCCTTCAATGTTTGTCTGCTTAAAATATTTCCCCATTCTACAATTTCAAACAGATACAAAACAGAATAAAAAGTAAAAAACAAACAAACAAACAAAAACCTCAAAATCAACCAACCACATCATAAGCAATATTACATTTACTAGACTATTGTTTTGTGAGGGTAAAACAGTACCTAATTATTAAAAAACACATGTCATACAAAGTAAAAAGTTTTACAAGTTAAAGACTCCTCCATCCATAAAACAAACAAACAAACAAACAAACAAACAAACAAAAAACTGTTATAACCCAAGTTAAAAACGCCACCACATGAAACAAGCCTATTTCGGACAATTGAAAAGAGGGCATCATAAATTAGTAGTATTTTTAGTCACATCAGTTATGGTTAAGTCCTCTATCTTATGATAATTGTATTTTTAAGACTTTAATACCTCATTTAGTTTAATGACAAGGCAGTAATAGTGTACACAAATCTTTAATACAGTTGAAATTTATGTATTCTTTAAAACCTTCCATATATTAAAGAGCAATCTGACATAGGTGGCGATTAAGTAATCATGATCAACTCAGGAATTGTAAATCTAAACTTTGAGGAAAGATGAGTGCTGGTGGAAATTAACTGCTTTAAATAAGTTACTTTGAGTTTTAAAAACTAACTTAAAATTAAAAAAATAAATGAAAAAAACAGAAATACAAGTAATCCAGCAAATATGAAAGGGAATAAGGAAGTTCTAGATTGTTGGATCCAAGCTAGGATGAAAATAGAATTTATGTTTCTATTTATTGCATATCCATTTAGAATTTAAGGAAAAAATTCTGTTTTACAAAAATAAATGAATAAAACCAAAGAGATATTGTACAAGTGAACAAGATCAAAATTATTCCATTTTGTATAGGAATTTCTAATAATTTTTTTAAATAGATAAACTTTATTTTTTTAGAGCAGTTTTTGGTTCACAGCAAAATTGAAAGAAGCATATCTATACTTTTAACATGGTGACTATATGACTATTTCAGAGAGAAGACATGAAATTTGCACATCAATAATCCTTTGCAAACAATTTTTTGAAAAAAAAAGTTTTCTAATCTGGCCATTTGATGGATAATGTACATTTACTTCTGGAAAGTAAACTGAAAAATATATTTAGCCTAAAATACCATAGAGTTGGAACAGAATTTGTTTAACCCATTTCTGTTTAGAAATAAAAAAAGTGTAGCTTGCTGCCAGCATTAATTTTATATAAACACGTTCTTTGAGGCTGAAACAAATCTGACTGGTTTTCAATGTGAAAATAAAATATAAAAACTGTTCTTGGAGTATTTCTAAACAGAACTTTTCTGTAATCCTAATGTAACAGAAATGTATATGATGATCGGTATTTAATAATAATTTATTCATGTGGTAAATTTCAAAGCACAGAACCACACAAAGTGGATTTGACATTTTCAGCAATTGAGAATTACTATATTTTGTAAATGGCATACCACTACTAAAAACAGAATTCAGTAAAGAGAATGATGTCATTTGTTTCCAAAGACTATCGATATACTAGAATGACACAAAAATAATAATAAAAATGAGATTTCGTGGCAAACTCTGGGGGTAAGGTGAGGACTGTAATTGGCGAGTTATCTCAGGGTAAATGCTGCAAGTATTCTCAGGGCCAAGAAGAAATGGGTTAAATACTCAATATCTCGGATAGATATATGAAGATATAACTATGTAAATAAGACTACTATTTTATTTAGTTTGCAGAGTACTTTAAATTTTTCAATTTGAATTTATGTAGATGAAACTTTTTTTTTTTTTTTTTTTAGTTCTGTCTAGTCCCTGACACTCCACATTTCTATTCCAACTCTGTTTATTCATTAACATCCCCAGCTTGAACTTGTGGACATTTGTTGTCAATTTCTAACATAAAATATCATGGACTGAATGTTTTACAAGTAGACACAGGTTCAAATGTAAAAAAATGTGTCTTAATGTCTACATTGCCCAGTATTACACAGTTCATTAAAGGAAGAGTTACTAAATGTTCTATTGATTCTTGTTGCAATATTTAATCTATTCTAATGAACTAAAAGAGTAATAAAACTGCACTTAACATATTAAAAGAAAAAACACATATTCAGCTGTAACTACATGTGTAGACAGATTCTTGGCATGGATAAATAGGAATTTCTTGTGATAATAAAAAAATAAAAATAATGACTGGAATATTTAATTAAAAAGTTGAATGGGTTAAAAATACTAAATTATATTCTTTAGACTTCTAAAATGCTCTTAGACTAAAGCAATGTCTAAATAACATAAACAATTATTTAAAATTTCACAAGATTAAACTAAGAATAAAGTAAATTTGTAGTGCTTTCAAAATAATTCATTATATTTTATAAATCATTAATGAAAAATAAAATAGGTGTACTGTCCATGGAGACAGAAAACTAATAACACAAAATTTTACAGAGGAGCAAACCATCTACAACAAAAACAGTATAGATATGAAATCTAGAAAATTTTATTTAACAAAATCTCAAGAAATACATACAGAAGAAAAAGAAGACCTAAAATTTCAGTTAGCAGCAGCAAATAGAAAGCAAAAGTTAAAAATATTGTCTGATTAATATTTTATTAATTTAGAATTTAATTAAAAAATGTATATATAACATATACATTTTTGAAAGCTAGATAATTAAGAAAAGTTAATTTAAAAAAATAGTCATATAGGGGTAACAATGTAACATTTTATAAATAATTAGCCTCTGTTTAGGGAAAAAATAAACTACCAATACAGAAAACACGGGGAAAGACAGACTCATAAATATGTCCCAGTATTTCCATGGTCCAAATTTTGTATTTCTAATCTTAGCATGATAATCTAGACAGACTAATATACTCTTTGTAAACTCAATGTTCTGATGAAACTAATTTTAAAATGCAGATTCCTTCTATACAGGCTGTAAAATCAGGGTTTTAGACAACCAGGAAGGCTGAGGTGTGAATCTATAAAGTAACTGGAGCATACACATGAATACTTGCAAGAACACAATCCAGAAAGCAAAGTTGAAAAAATAGTAGATCATGGAGCACTTATAGTGTCATTGGAATGAAGATGTAGCTTTCTCTCCCTTTTTCTTATACAATGTAAACAACCAACTTAATGTAGACAATATATTTATATTATATAAATATATTATAATATATAAATATTATATATTTATATAATAAACATATTTAATATATTATAAATATATTTATCTCAGATCACGTATTACAATAGGAAAGCTGTGCCAGGGTTACTCCAGGTCACCAAAGGTTCAGTGATTTGCTAGAAGGATTCACAGGACTGAGTATATAGCTGTGCTCCTGGCTATGATGTATTACAGCAAAATGATGAAAAGCAAAACCAGCAAATGGAAACATAAGGCAGTTAGTCAGGTATGAGTGACAGGAGCCAAGGCCCAGTTCTGCAACCACAGAAACTTCCCTTAAGGGCCTTCCTTAAGTACCTTCCAGAAATACCTCCCTTTTAGGGTTATAAATTACCCCAAATCCTAGAGCACAAAGGCCATAAAAGCTGCTTGCCTAAACCAGCTACAAACACATGCGCAGAAAGTACTGCTCCTAACTTCAGCCTCATTATACCATCATTATAATATCATGGCTATGCCTGGAAGTTCATGAATCTAATTATAACAGACTGAATTCTGGGTAAGCACATGCATACTAGGCAAAATGTTATGTAGCACCAAGTGTCAGTCAAGGTAACCTCATATAAGGATCATCTAGGACCTCCCATCATGGCCCAAATATAAACAGACCTTCCCATTTCTACATTGTTACAGCCTTCCTGGTTAGAAACTCACCCTTTCCTTTGGTGTGTACTATCTTATCTTTTCACCTCCTAAATTCCACAGAGCTGCAGCCTTCAATAATTCTCTTTTTCTCAATCTCGCCAACCTGTAATTCTTTGCTGCTTCAGCAGGGAAGAACCGAGGAACAACAACACACAACACCACCATCAACCATACTCCACTATCCTCTACCTCCTCCTCCCTCATGCCACTGGGGCGACACTGGATTTCACCTCACTCCAGTGGTGACAGAAAGATACATGGGGCAAAGTTAAGACGGGTCCAGGCATAAGATTCCAAGAGTCCTCTCCTGATGAAGTCACAGTTAATTCTTCCAGCAACGAATTATCACAACAATTGTAAAATGTTGTCAACCAGGGAAACTCATTAGAGACTCAGTTCTCCGAGAAGGTATCAAAATCTAGACTCCCAGAAGTAAGGTGGGCCTTCAGCACAAGACACTTTGTTTCTATTAAGAATTTAGGCAACAGTCACTGTTTTCAGTTCTGGGAATAGTGAGAACACTCCTGAAATCCAATTCCTAGCTTCTAACCAAGGGACAATCTTGCAAACAGGTGTTTCTGGAGTCTTAATGGTCTTAGTAGGGTTATATTAACTTTTCTACACAAAAGCAGAACATAGCATTTCTTATATAATTACAAAATACTATATGTTACTGCAGAAATAACTTCTTCGCATTATCTCAGAGGTACTCATACCTCAAAACCAAGTGGAAGAATCTTAACTATACATTAAACATCAAAATACATAAGGATCTCCGGCTCAAGTACTCTGTTTTGCACTCTACCTTACAACAGCCACATGGACAATACAATTATTAAGCTTGGACATGAATAACTATTTCACTGGATCTATGACTTGCCTTTTAAATAGAACACTAGAACAAGCTTAAGGGATATGAACCAAAGAAAATACAGATATCTGAAAGATGTTTATTACTACTTCTACTTTCATAATTTTCAAATTCAGTATCCATAAATTCCATGTTTCCTTCTTTGGGAAGGGTTGAGAAGAATTATGATGTATTCTAAATTATGACTGAATTTGAAATATTACTCAACCTGCTGTAGTAATGAATGAATTGAATTATCTCAATTGAATGGTCTACCTTGAGTCAAAGTATGAAAATGTCTGGCAAAGGGTACAATAAAAAAGGTGATTTACTTTTTCTACTTCAAAATGTCATCAAATAGTCCATGGCAGAGTTAATATATCCAGTTGATTAGGGTCCCATAAAAACATAAAGCAGAATTTAAGAGTATAGTTTTACTTTTGTGTGTTCCAGCAGGACTTTGACTTTAAGATTACTCCACTGACACAAGGCTTTTAAAGCCTATCCTTAGAAACTACAGGGCAGCCTAGTTTCTAAACAATTGGAGGGGTTAGATGTTGACTTTTAGAAGGTGATGCCAAAAATCTATATACTTTAGTGGCTAGCATGAATATGTGTGAGAAGTTCTCTATTTTAGTTATTAGTGTTATATCTTAAACTAATTAACACATAAGTTAGAAACAAAACTATGTCTATACTGCCTACAATCAATTGATTAGCTTACTCATATTTTTTAAGCAAAAGCAAAATCCCTAAAATCCAGAAAAAGATAATGAAATGCATGTGACTTTCCTGTAAATTATAAACCACTAAAAATGTTTAAATCGCAGGTGTCTGATATAGAAACTGAATACATCAATGAATAATATGTATATATATATTTAAGGATTTCTAACAATCAAAATAATCAGAATTCTAATTGGTTTAGATGTCTAAAATATTCAACCTATAATCAAGTAATGAAGATTTATTAAGGAAATTTTATCTCACACAGATAATTTCAATAGTAAGGTTTTTAGGCTATTTCTAAAAAAAAGAAAAAAATGTCTCGTATTCTGCCATGAACTTTAAATAAAACAAAACAGTCAAATTTTCTTAGCAAGCAAGTATAATCAGATACAACAACACTTATTAGATGAAGTTAGATTTCGCATTCCAGCCTATTAACTAATGTTGTATTATTTGTGGTCCTTAATAACTCCTGGGATTTTCAAAATTAGCATCTTCATCCACTGGATGTTACTAAATCTACTAATATTACATAGGAATAAACAGGGGATGTTATTAAACAGCTAAATATAAAAATATGAAAAATTACACATTCCTTTTAGCTATTTGACAGTCTTTGAAGGTGAATGGCTATTAAATAGTACATTATAAAACCGTGAAGCAAAAATCACATATTTTGATCTGAGTATTTCAACTGAGGCAGTAGACTGACCTTGAACAAAGAAGGTACACTGAGATATTTTCTTTCATGTAAGAGTATGGCATGTCAAATAAGAGGATAGAGTCTTAAGTTACAATTAAAGTAACATTTTTTAAGATACTCTAAAATGTCATTATTGAAAAGCAAGCAGTACCTAACTACTTACTCTATTTTTAAAAATCAAAATAGGTCAACTATCAATTTAATTATAATTAAATTAACCAATAAAGAAAAATGCTATATTTCACTTATATACTTTGTTAATAGAAATTATATTTTTATCAGTCAAAAGATAGTAAGTGAAAAACTTAAAATGACCAAGAAGAATTATTCATCTCTAATACTAGATAGCAGTATAATTGAAAATAAAATGTACCTGGGATTTTAGACACTAAGAATTATATTGTGGTTACTATGTATGTAAATTTCAAATAAAATTAGCAAGTAGCAATAACTCTAGTGAGACAAATTGTTAATTCAACTACTAAATAGCTGTAATAATACAAATTTCAAAATGCAGGTAGTTATTATAAAATTACTTTTAAGTTTTCTTTTCAATATTACCTGATTTTCTAGATTTCCACCTACGACTTTATTTTATATATATTAATATATTGTTTAATCATATTATATCCACTGAGCCCTTATCATAATAAATCATCTTCCTTCCCTTAAGGCCTAAATTGTACTTAGCTTATTAAATATTATATTAAAATTACCTCTATTTGTATTATCTATAAGTCTACTCAGGCATCCATTAGGAAATAAGGAGAGAAGGATAGCATATTTTATCTTGATATGCTAAATGCTTCCAATCATACCTTAATTTAAAAAAAAAAAAAACAGCATCTCCTCAAATAACATTTCCTTCATCGTCATTTCTTCATTACATTGATGAGGGAAAAAATTTTGAATCTTGGCTGGGGCCACTGTCTGTGTGGATTGTCAGATAATAATCTAATCAATTTGATAATGATTACCTGAACGATTAAAAATTAATAAATTTTTCTTTCTATCATTTATTTTTAAATTGGGTCATATTTCTTGCTTTCTCATAAAGATTGTTATCAAAGGTCATTTTTCAAAGCATTGATGCTTATAAAATATGCATCTTTTTCAAAGTAGAGGACCCAAAAAGCTGAGCAGCCCAATGACCAGAAAGCAGAAAACCTAGTTAAGTCACTTCCTATAATGAACATAGGTGAAGTGTTACGTGAAATTTTTACATATCTCATCTGAATAAGGCATTGTTCTTCTCCAGAATAAATCACTATAGGTTAGCTAATTGCATACACTTACATATAGACACAGATATGAAGATACACATGCATTCATGTTTTTCAAACAAGATGAAAAATCTCACATATAGAGAGTGGAGCTAATTACTTTTCCAGATCAAAAAAAAAAAAAAATGATAGTGTCTTGGACATATAATTGGAAAATATTAAATCATAATTGGTAATCAGCTTTTAAAAGTTTATTTTAATGGTAAAAGTTTAGAAACATTATTTTTCGTGTTTTTTCTTCTGATTTACTTCTAGTTGATTTACTAGTATATTTAAATAAACTATTATAATTCTTCTATTACAGAAAAATACATTCTTGAACTTGATTTCTCATCATTTTATTAAAATTTATAATTAGGTATACAATGGTTTTTTACTTATATTTAATCAGTTTTATTTCAAAAGATGACTTGAAGCAACTTACAGATAAATACAACTACTGAGCAACAAAATTGAATGAGGGAAATACAGGTGAATAAAGATCTTATAGCTATATAAGCATAAAGCATCTGAAAATTAATTTTCTTTTCCAGTCCAAAATAATTATGATTTTATATACTATACTGACTACAGAAGGATTTCCCTTGACTATCACCTCTGAATAATAAATATTTTAGCTTAAAAGTCAAGGAAAATACTATTATACTCTATATAAAGATATAGATATTCAGAACACTAAGTAAGTTTTTTAAAAATGCTACAGTGTACTTTGAGACCAAAAATGGATAAGCACTTCAGAGAGGAGGTGAACTGGAGAAAACCAATTGCATCGGGATACAGGTAGAGCAGGGTTAATAAAGAGAGGCACCTAGCTCCTCAAAAAATTGTGTGTGTGTGTGTATGTGTGTGTGTACGTATGCGCACACATGTGCATGTGTATACAACGTGTTCTGCGTGGGTATTGAGGCAATTATTATGAGGGCTGCTATTAATCATATTTAAACTTCAGCAATTTTAAAATTAGCACTAAATTTGCAAAAATAATATACAACTCTCTAATGTTTATTTGTATACATTCCCATAAACAAAGGGAGCTAGTTTTTAGTGGGCTGACTGGAGCAGAATAGAAGGGAGAAATGTGATGTTACACAGAAAAGAAAAAAGAATTCAAATTCAGTGAGTGTTTACCAGCCACCAGACTTTACTTGTTACATAGTCTCAGTTAATAAGCATGTGATATCTAGTATGTTTTATGGTTTGGAAAACTGAGATTTAGAAGAGTTAAATAAAATGCTCAGGATCACTCGGGTAATAGGTACAGGTGGGATTCATCCTTTCGAGTTTGAAACCTCAGCTTTTAATTTTATACCGCCACATTCAGCATGACCTTGTGTAAATTAATTCTTGTTTTTTACAATTTCCTTGGAATATCAATATTTTAAAACCACATTAAGCCTACATATCCATAGCTCTAATATGTGCTCATATTAGTTGTATGAACTTGGGGAAGGTATTTAACTTCTCTAAGCCTCAGTTTTCTTGACTGTAAAATGGGAAGTGATTTTGGCTCCCTCCTAAAAGGGAATTAAATAGGATAAAGTGTATAACATGATTAGTAGTGTTTAATACACAGTAATGGGTCAATTAAGAGGGGTTGAAATGTATTTGTTTAGACATAATTTCAACAGAAATTGGAATAGACCAATGTGTTCTAACAGATATATTTTCTCATATTAAAAATAAATCTTCATAAAGATAAGTATGTTTTAGCTAATATCAAAACAAAATAAGCCTTTTAAAAAACTGCACTTGTTTTTTTCTGCAGTAATGTGGTATTTACTGGTGCATTCGATGCATTATTTCTTGAGTACCTGCTTTGTATCAAGCATAATGCTAGAGATGCTGGGGATATAGTCATGAATAAGAACTATACAATAGCTATTTTTATTGAGTTCAGTGTCTAATGGGAAAGACATGCATCTTAAAATAATAACACAAGGACATTTAATTACCAGAGTGATTAATAATACAAAGAAAAATACGGTAGTATGACACTGTATTGAGAGATCTGTTAATCTAGTCTAGAAAGGTAAAGCTAGGCTTCTCAGAAAGTGATATTGAAGGTTGAGGTCTACAGGATAAATTGGACACTGTGTCACCCATTAAAATTTATGGGAAATCACTAAATTTAGTTCTGAAAAGCTATCAATCCACATCTGACATGGATTTCAAGAAAACTGTATTTCAGGCAATTTTTCAAAAATCAGCATAACCACATATTCTCTCTGAATCTTAGTGTGATCATTTTTGAAAAGAGTATACTAGATTATTATTCTCCCTCTAATTTCATGTAATTTCACAAACTTTTTATTAAAGGGAAAGATTAATTCAAGATAAAAATTCTTCTGAGTTTCAAGACATAGACTAAATAATTTTGTTAGGTAGTTAGTCATGAGCAGTAGGAGCGAAGGCCCATCTCTGTAACCACAGGAACCTCCCTTGAAGACCTTCCTTAAGGTCCTCCTTGAAACACCCATTATATGGTTATAAATTGCCCCTACATCCTAAGGCACAAAGGCCATAAAAGCTGCTGGCTTAAACCAGCCCATAACCTCAGCTTCATTATACATCTCTATAATATCATACATATACCTGGAAGTTCTTGAATCTAATTTTAACAGAATAAATTTTGGGCAAGCACATGCACAATAGGCGAAGTATTATATAATAACCAAATATCAATTAAATGATCTCACATACCAATCATCTAGCACCACCCTTGTAAACTCCCATTATGGCCCAAATATAAACAGACCTTCCCACTTCTGCGCTGTTACAATCCCCTCTTGGCTGAAACCCACCCCTATCTTGAAGTGTACTCTATCTTTTGTCTTTTCATTTCCTGAATTCTGTGGAGCTGCAGCCTTCCTTGGCATTGCCCATCTCCTTCTAAAAATGTACTTTCAATAAATCTTACTTTTCCTAAATCTCACTGACCTAAAATTCTTGAGTTGGCAGGGAAAAACTGAGGGCTCCCTCCCAATATTACCGGGGCAATGCCAGATTTTAGTCGCCCCAAATGGTAACAATTTGAATCATTTCACTATGTGTAAACACAATCTAGACCTAAAGATGTATCACATCAAATACTGTGTTTTAGGCAATAACAGAATTCTAGATAATTTGAAAAACTAAACATCCCACACTCAAAAAAAAAACAAGCCCAAACCATCAGCCTGCTCCTGTAAAAAAATCAAATATAAGAACTACTTGTCATTCCTCCCCTATCCAAACTCTACCCATTATTCAAATCCCAGCATACACATCACAAAATCTTCCTGGCAATTTCTTATATTAGTGCTATATGAAAGACAAAGGGATATAAGCTGGTTCATGCAAATAAGTCTGGTCTTCTCAACTTAACCAGAAATGTCTATGTAGTGGGAATCATATCCTATGTCTTTTTAAAAATTAATTTTAAACAAATCAACCTGAACTGAATTAATAAGGTACATAGAAAGCTAAGGAACTCGATAATAAAATAACATTTCTTTTTTAAATCTAACATTAACTCTGAAACAGTTAAAAAACAAATTAAACTAATATATATTACTTAAGAAATCCCATTTTCAGAGTCATTGAAATAGGAAATGGAAATTAAAAACAACAAAACTCTACTTTACTGGAATAAATGCAACTTAAACAATAATTATGATATTTTAGACACCTACAGAGTGTCTGTAATTAGTATGAAGTAGGCTTTTAGAAAAGATTTTTTCTAACTTTGGGTGGGGTGGTGAACACAAAATGCAATATATATACAACATACTGTTGAAGTGTACACCTGAAACTTACTTGATTTTATTAATCAATGTTATCTCAAAAATTTTTAATAAAAAAGTTTTTTTTTCATGAAGAAAACTAAATAAAAAATTATTTAATTGCAACACTCAAATAAAAGATTATCTTCTTCCTTTTATCCCACAGTTTACACTCCCTGTTTTTGGGACCTTTTATAATGTGTATTATCACTATGAAGGGTAAAATCATTATAAATACATGAAATTACTTATTATACAAGATAAAATACACATGGGCAAACATATACCTTGATTAAAAAAAATTATATGTCCAGCCTCTAGTTAGAGTAAGTTCAGATTGGCCTGTATGTATAGCTTAAGATGGAATAAAAATGCTTATGATTAAATATTGAAAATTTCCCCAGATGTTATATAAATCTCTGGTGATGACAACAAAAGGAAGAAACCACAAAAACATCAGTATCCTTAAGGAATCATCAGCTTCTTTTTGTTTGCTCCAGTTATAAATTTTGCATTTGCACATTGCTGCCTAGATTTTCAAAGAGCTCTGCAATGATTAATTTAACAATCTACCCATACTACTGTAATATAGCCAGGAACTTTTACATATATAATTTATAATATCCATATCAAGGACAGATTAGTATGCAAAATAGAACTTCCAACATCCAGGAGTGTTATTAATGCAGAAATGGGTAAGTGTCACCAAAATAGGAATACTTAAAAACAGACTTCTCAAGCTTGGGTGCTTTACCTGCAAAAATACACAGAAGCAGTGGTGCCCCTTCATGAGAGTCAATTTGGTCTGATGATTTGGAAGTGAACAAAGTGATTTTTTTTTTTTAATTCTAATAATTGCAAATATATATTGAAAACTTACTAAATTCCAGACCTTGTATTAAGAACTATGTATGAATTATTCCATGGAATATTCACTGCAACAGATTTCAGCAAACTTTTTTAAGCCAGATGTAAACATTTTAGGCTTTGTGGGCCACAGACAATCTCAGTCTATGTTGAAATAACTCAACTCTGCTGTTATTGGGTAAAAGAGGTCACAGGCAATATGTAAAGGAATGGGTATGGCTGCCTTTCAATAAAACTTTATTTACCGAAGCAGTCAACTTAGTTGAATAGATTTGGCCATAGATTGCTGTACTCCTGCAATTAAAATTCACATTTTACCAGTGTTAGCATGTACCATTCCATGGCCACACAGCTGACCAGTGATGAAGTCAAAATTTGAAATAAGGTCTCTCATTGCAGAATCAAAGCAGCTGACTACTATGCACATCTGCCTTTTGACAGCAATTAAGAGTCATTCAAGAGTAAAATAAACACAAATGTATTCTAGAGTAAAAGGCAAGTTGCCATGTTTATAAAAAATAAAACAAAAGACTAAAAAACTCTGCATTTGCAATAGATATAGGCCTGGGAAATAAAAGCTTATGATCCTCAAAATATTGAGATATCTGGTGAAAAGTTTGAGGAGAATTTAGACTTTGCTTACAAAATGAGCTTTTTTAAAAAAGAAACCAAATTATTTTAAGGTTTCATGGTATGTTTTAGAATTTTTTCATATATAATGACACAGGATAAATTGCTAAAGCAACCCACTTGGAATTTCATATATATATATGTATATATATATATATACATACACGAAGTGTGTATATATATATGTGTGTATATATATGTACATATATGTGTGTGTGTATGTGTGCATGTATGTATGCATGCATGTATGTATGAAATGTGTGTGTGTGTATGTATAGACAAAGCACAAGCACTTTGAAAATGTAGTGTACAGCCAGGTTTTAAACAGTGGCCTACACTCAGTCCATAAGCCTGCCCAGTCAAAATGATCCTGCCTTATCAAATAAAGTCCCATTTCACTTGGAATAAAATCCAGTCTATAGTCCTGGTTACAAAGTGTGATATGCTCTGCCACTAGTTTACTATTATGACTTTTTCCTCTCCATGAAGCAGCAGCTACAGTGGCCTTTCTAATTTTTAAGCACAGTCAATTTCATCTCAGCCATAAGAATTTCACACCTCTGCCTAAAATCCTCTACTCCAGCTGAAATGTCTAGCAAATTTCACTCAAATATGACATCTGGGAAGCCTCCTCTGGACACTCTGTTACTCCACCAACCACCTCATCCTCATATATATTTTGCTTACCACTTATGTGATAATGTGATCTTTTATCTGGCTTATTATTTTTTTTCTCCTTTATTTTCTACATAGAAATTACATATAACATAACATAGTGTTACTTATGTAATTATTATGTAGCAGTTTTTAATTCATTTGTTATTAATCTTTTCCAAAATAATAAATCTACGCTTCTGAGTTATAGGTGTTGTGTTTGTTTTGTTGCTGCTATATCCCAGGAAACAAGCCGAGTATCAGGCACTTAGAAGCCACATTGTAAATACATGTAGAATGAAGGAATAAATAGGACATATGAGCAGATAAGTCCAGACTTAGAAATCACATCTTTCAGTCTATTCTGCACACTATACCATGGCACTCCTGGTTATTTACTTTAGAGAATCATGCACAAAAAAAGAGGGGAGAAAGTTCTAGGCCTCATGGAAATTAAAAAGGGACTTAAAATTCTCAGACCTTTGTTATTTTATTCAAAAGAGAGAAAATTTTTTTAAAAGTCTTCCTGGATAGCTGTTGCTGTCTAAAATGAGAGAAAAAAAGTATTGTTTGCCTCTGCATGAAAGACTGATTTTTTTTTTTTTTTAAATTTGGTAATGCATACTGCTGTTTTATTCATTTGTCTTAATTGCCATTGTATTATTTAATCTTTATATTTTATCTTTAATTCCTTTTGCATATCTTATGTATATATTTTTAATTGCCAAAGTGTTATTCCAGTTTAAAAATCACCTTATTTATTTTGAACTGCCTTTAGTCAAGAAAATGTCATCTATTATGCAATTTATAACCATGTATTTTCTCATAATCCTTTCTAAGTAAATTTTGCAAAATGTCAGCTTTGTTTTAATTCATTAAACTTTTCTTAGATTTTGTAAATCATTTCTTACTGTTAGTTTTGTATTTGCTACCATTATTAGCTTATTGTAGAACAATATAAAGAGTATAGCTAAATGGGGATCATATATATGAAGAAACTATATCTTAAGTAAGGAATGTTATAATTCTGTTCATCCAAGATTAGCTTTGTGTTGGCCCCTTAAGTCCCGTAGAACTAAATTTTTGCTTTTACCAAAATTAATTATGTTAATATAGTTGCTAAAGAGCACTAAATTGGATACTTACTGAACATCATCATGTCACTACTCGTATAACCACCAATGATTTTCTGGATCAGATTACATGACAAAAAAAATATTTCCACTAAGAGAGACTCTGTAACCTATACCCTATGGTCTCCTTCTCTAAAATCACTGGTCATGGACTATGCCATGTAATAATACCTTTGTACAATATGAAAAAAAGGTAAGGGAGAACACTACCAAGCTAAATCTTCTTTCACTGAAAATTGTTCTTGAGATAAATTTATTTAAGAAATATAAATTCTGAATGCTACTCTTTGATTTAATCAGGCATTTAGTGAACAGGGCAAATGAGCAGACTCATGGGCATGGACAAGGTACTAGTGGTTACCAGAGAGGAGAGGGGAGTGGGGAGAAGGAAAAAAATGAATGACAAAAAATAAATAAATAAATAAATAAAAATAAAGTACTTGTTAATAAAAAATAAATAAATAAAATAAATCAAGAAGAAAAAAATAAATCGGGCATTTAGGATAGCTACTTATTTGGGTTAATCTTTCCCCCTTTTCGGAAAGCCCTCTTAAGCTACATTTTCAATATCTTTTTCAACCTGCACTGAAGGTCACTGAATAGGTTTGTGATATTTGCATTTTCATTGACATGAACCATCATTATGAACAGTTCCAACTACATTACTCAAGGACCTCCAAAAAGCAACATAAGAAAACGGAGTCACAATACAACTGTTAACTCTTGAAGATGATTTCCATTCCCCTTTGGCTGCTGGAAGTTTGTATGCTGGGGAGGTAAAGAAAGAACAGAAAACTACCCTTTACTGACAATCTATTATTAGTCAAATGCTTTATCCATATAAATCATATTTACTTTTCTCATTACACTTACAGTAGGGGTTATCATCCTCTAATTAAAGATGAAGAAACTGAAACAAAAGATGTTGAATGATTTTCCAAAGTCACCTGGGTACACACTGGTATAGATCTATCTGACTCCCCCTGCCTCCAAAATATTGTTCAAGGCCAAAAGCTTTAAAGTCATATTTTATTCTCAGCCACAGCATATACACCAATGATTACAGCCCAAAAATGCTCCCCTGACTCCCAAATTATTTTCTCAAATGTATCACAGGAAGCTCATGGAACTTGTAGTAATGTGGCACTTGACTAGCCACCTAAATGCGCCTTTTCTAGAGCCCTCTTGTTCACAAATGTTTTCTTCTAATTTATTAATTGCCATTATAATGTATTTCATTGTTGATATCATTGATTGCTAATGGTCAAAACTACCTTGGAACTAATTAGGATATCAGAATATTTTAATGCAGATGTTAAAGATTGTAAACATATAAATTGCTTTAAATAGAGCCTCACAGAGCTCAAATTTGGCACTCCAACTTGTCACTAACAAAAAATGTGATTCAAATCCATTCACAGCCAGTTACATGAGGAATAAATGAGAAAAAAGAAAAGAAAAAGGGTGTAAAAAAATCAATAAACATGTAAATGTGAACAGAGAATGAACAGGCACATAAATAAGTAGAAAGGACCAGAAAATAAATGGCTATATATAAAATTAGTATTGCTCTGAAGTATAAATTCTAATCATAATTTTCCGATTTTTGCTAACCATTATGATGTCCTATGTTACATGTCTGGCCCACTGGTTCAAAATTTGTCTGCTTTCTGCTAGAGCAACAGCAGTATTAAGGCTCCAAGAGCAAGTTCGTACATGATGTTTCCCGATCTTTCTATCACTAAGATACAATATAGCAAGTTAATCAAAAAATAATTTCAAAGATCCTTTGTTTTATAAATACTTGTTAGTCTTTGGCAATAGTTTATTTTATGAAGAGTGTCTCTTTAAAGATAAAAGAGAGGACTGTGTAGTTGAAGACAAACACATTTTTGTGAATAAATGTCTTGTTTATATACAGAAGGCCTATATTTGTTTCTCATAATTCATAAACACTTCTTTAGAAAAGACCTCTTTGAAGGTTTATGATCTATTAAAACAAGACAGAAAAAGTGATTTTGATAAATTGGGGTGGTCTATATATCTCTACTGTGGCTTTTAAGAGACAAAAATTTGAAAGTGGCCAAGCAACCTCCGAAGCGCTATCATCAAAACGGCTAGCTGAAGAAAAATACAATAGCTCTCTGAAGCTGAAAGGCTTGTCGATAACACCTGTGATTGCAGGAGGCTCTTCATGAAAAGAAACCCACCACTTTCCTCTTCAGTGGTGACCACTGTGTTCCACAGTGGGTCAGAGGTGACCAGGGTTTTTTCAAGTTCTGTTTTATAATTCTGAAGAACTGCATTGTGAACACTGACAAGTTCCCAATTTAGCCTGCTAAAAACATAAAAGTGGTTGGCTTTCCCTCTTTTAATATATACTTTCATTCACTAAGTATAGCAGATTTAATCTAGTGATCTTATTTGGAAATCCAATTTAAATTTAAATAATTGATTTTAAGATTTTGACTAGACAGACATTGAAGCTTTAAAAAAAAAAGTAATTTTTACAATACCTTTGAGAGAGATTAAATAAAGTTAAAAAAATTGTCACTAAGGAGTGATTTTTTTTTTCCTGTTATCTTGTATACAAATTATTTAGGAGTCTAAAAGACAGAAACAGAACAAAATCTTAACAGCTAGAAGTATTTTGACACAATTGCACTTTTGAAGTATAAAATAAATAGCAAATAACAGGATATAATGCATTCCTATACTGGGCTATGGCTAAGAAATGTCTGACTGAAATATAAAGCGATACAGTCAGAACCCATCTAGTGTATTACATTCAGTTCAGAATTCCACATTTAAGAGTGATGTAGGTAAATTCAAGTTTGCTAATATATAAGAATTCAAAACTATGTAATGCAATAGGGAAAACTGGGAAAAAAACAGAAATATACATTCTGGAAAGAAAAATGCTCCATGGTATAATATCCAAAGGCATACTATGTAGAAGAGTGATTGGATATGTTTTGTGAGCTTCCATGGGTTACATATTGGTAGACAGATTTTTAACTCAATAAAAAAAGAATTTTCTAATGGAGAGACTTGTCCAAATATGAATGGATTACCTCATGAGATGAGTTTTACACTACTGAAGACATCTAAGGCAAGTAGAATGAGGGATGCTGAAGACTAAAGATTAAACTATGATATTGAGCCTTCTTCAGAATCTTGAGTCTATGAATTTTCTAGTATGAGAATTCTTTATAATGAGACAACTTTCAGATAGATGAGAACATCTCAGAGTAAGATAAATGCCAGCATGTAATGAACAACATTAGGTAGTGGCAAAAATAAATGTAACTAAGACTTGCTTTATAACTGCTTTTTTGATGAGGAATTAAGAAATAGCCAAATACAATCAAGGTGAGTAGTTCAGTTATCAAAACCAAGATGTACTGAAGAAACAGGAAAAGAACAATGATCCGCATAGTGTCTAGTAAATCAAGCACTATTACTAATGATAATAATATGTACTAGTCATTATAAATCCAGCAGTAATGGAAAGAATAAAACACTAGCTGATAAACTCAAACTTTCCAGTTATTGCACAGGTAGTAGCACTTGTTAGGCAAGAATGGTCCATAAGACATTTACCTTCCCAAGATTCACATTTCTTCTAAGATCGTGTGACTATTACAGTATTACTTCTATGCTCTTTTCGAAATACTTAAAATTACTTATTTTTATTTAAAAACTCTTTGGAACAGAACAAAGTTAACTTGCTCCGTGAACACAAGAATAGCAATAAATTTTAAGACAAATACTCCATCTAATATTATTAGATCAGCATTTTTTATACCTTTCTCTTATGAGTTTAGCGTGACTGTGACCCTCCATAACTCAATCTAATCTAGAGAAAAAATTCTGAACTCTAAAGTTGAAGATCAGCTCTGAACTGCAATGATTTTAATTAACATTGATGTTCTAAAACTGCATATATCTTCATTTGACTATATTTAAACACAAGTTACTTTTAAAATTTTTATTTGAAAAGTTATTACCTATGTCAATATGTTTTTTAAAATAAAGAAACTGTCAAATGCCCATGGGAAGTAAGAGTTAAATAATTATTAACATTTTCATGTATTTTTTGCCAGCCACCTGTTTCTTAGGAAAATAAATTTAAAAATTCAATTTTTGATTTTGAGATAATTATAGATTACCCTGTAGTTATAAGAAATAATACAGAGAGATTCTGTATACATTTTACCTGGATTCTCCAAATGGTAACATTTAGAAATCTAGGTACAATATCACAGCCAAGGTACTGGCATTGATACAGTCAAGATACAAAATTACATCACCAGAAGTAACCCTCCTGTGCCCTTTTACAACACTGACTTTCCTCCTGCCTTCCTACCACTATTCAAATCCCGATAACTAATTTGTTATTTTGTTGTCACTAAAAGAATGATACATAAATGTAATGATGTTTGTCCCCTTTGGGGATAGGCTATTTTTATTTAGTATAACCCTTTGGAAATTAATCCTAGTTGTTATGTGTATCAATATCATTCCTTTTCATTGCTAAGTAGTGTTCCATGGTATAGGTATACCACAATTTGTTTAACCATTCATCATTCATTGAAGCATACCTGTGTTGTCTCCAGATGTTGACTATTATTAATAAAGCTTCTATTAACATTCATGTAGATGTTTTTGTATGAAAAAAAAAAGTTTTAATTTCTTTGGGATAAATATCTATGAGTGTGATTGCTCGGTTGTATGGTAGTAGCATAATTTTGTAACCACCACAATGTTTCACAGAGTGATTATAACCTTTTACATTTCCTCCAGGAATGATCCAATCTTCCCACTTCCTCACCAATGTGTGGTAAAATCAATATATTTTATTTTAGCCATTCTGTTAGCTATGTGGCAATGCCTCATTATAGTTTTAGTTTGCATTTCCCTAATGACTAATAATGTTGAATATATTTTTATGTTTATTAGCCACCTATATAGACTACGTGTGATCTCTGATCATTTTCTAATTGTGCGTGTGTGTGTGTGTGTGTGTGTGTGTGTGTGTGTGTGTGTAATGTGGAGTTTGGAGACACTTTATATATTCTAGGTGAGACCTGTGCTGAATATGTGGTTTGCAAACATTTTCTCCCAGTCTGTGACTTTTCATCATTTCAACAGTCTTTATAATTTTGATAAAGTTCAGCATATCAATTTTTCCTTGTATTGGTTATGCTTGTTGTGTTGAGTTTAAAAACTCTGACTAAACCTACATTCTGAAGATTTTTCTCTTTCTGTTCCTAAAAGTTTTCCAGTATAACATTTTACAAGTTAGTTCATGACATATCTTGAGTTAACTTTTATATAAGGTATAAAATTTAAATTGAGGTTAATTTTTGCCCATGGATGTCCAACTGCTCTAACTCCATTTGTTGAAAAGTCAATCCTTCCTCCATTGAAATGCTTTTGTACTTTTGTCAAAAATTAGTTGGGCATATTTGTGTAGGCCTATTTCTGGGTTCTCTATTTTGTTTCATCAATCTGTGTCAATCTTTCCTTTGATACCACATAGTCTTGATTACTGTCACTATATAATAAGTCTTAAAATTGGGGAGATTGAGTCTTATCACTTTCTCTTTTAAAATACTGTTTTACTTATTCTAAAACAACAATTTTGCCTTTCCATATAATTTTAGAATAATCTCTATGTCTATATCAATTAAACATATTGCAGAGATTTTTATAGGAATTGTTCTAAACTGCTTTTTTGTTGTTGTTGTTAAATGACATTTTTACTATGTCAAGTCTTATAGTCTTTGAAATCAGGGTGTATCTCTGTTTTTTTAGATCTTTATTTCTTTCATTGGTGTTTTATAGTTTTCAGCATACAGTCCTGTATATATTCATTAGATTTATACTTAAATATTTCTTTCATGAGAGAAAAGAGATGGAAGAAGAGATAGAGAGAAGGAGACTAGGAGGAAAGGTAGGGGGAAGGGAAGGAGGGGAGCAATTATAAATGGCATTTTTTTATTTTAACAACTTATGATTACTGCTAGTATATAGAAATATAATTGATTGATTTTTGTATATTTTTCTTACATCTTGCAAGCCTGCTAAAATTCTTAATTTTGGGAGGATTTAACTGTTTGTTTGGAATCCTTGTGATTTTCTACGTAGACAATCATATCATCCACAAATGGTGGACAATTTTATTTCTTCTATTCCAATCTTATGTCTCTTAGTTTTCTTTCATCTGAGAATATCTCAATGTGCCCTTAACTCTTGAAAGATATTTTCACTGGTTTCTAGTAAATAACCTTGAAATAAATATCTTTATGAAAAAAATATTTTTTAATATACAGTAGGCTTATAACCTTAGAATAAAATGCCTTAAATAGAATAACTCAATGATTATGCTATAGCATTTTTAATGTAAGTACTGATAACTTGTTTTCCAAAAGGACTGCAGCAAATTATGCACCATGAAAAATAGTGGATTTAAGTGACTCCCTACTACTAGAGAAAGGATGAATTAATTTACTTCGGAAGACCCTTCCAACTCTACAGTCCATGAATCTAAGTGGTACCACTGAAGATGCTCACTTATTATGTCAATTTTTTGATATGACTCTAAAAGAATAACCCTCATTATATTAATCAGGGTTCTCCCGAAAAACAGAACCAGTAGGATATATAGAGATGTATATTAGAGGAGAGTTATTGTAGGAATTGGTTCATGCAGTTATAGAGGCAGAGAATTCCCACATTCTTCCTTCTGTAAGCTGGAGAGCCAGGAAAGCTGGTGGTATAATTCGGTCCAAGGGGAGCCAATGATGTAATTCTCAGTCCGAGGCATAAGGCCTGAGAACCTGTGGTATGAGTCCGAGTCTGAAGGCCCAAGAACCAGGAGCTCTGATGTCCAAGAGCAGAAAATGATGGACTTCCTGGCTCAAGAAGACTAAGACAGAGAATTCACCCCTCCTTCACCTTTTTGTTGCATTTGAGTCCTCAATGGACTGGATGATGCTCACCCACCTTGCTAAGTAAGGGTGGATCTCATTACTTATTCTACTGAAACACATGCTAATCTCTCCCAGAAGTTTCTTTTGCCTTTGACATTGTCAGTCAACACATGTTTACTCCCTTTCCAGTTCACCTTGGCAATTTTGCTTCTCTTCTTTTCCACAACTCAGAAATGTCATTGATGGTGTATATCCTACACTGAATATTCCTTTGTATAAAGAGCTTAAGAATGAGTTTAGGCCAAGCCACACTTTACAACTATAGAGTAAGTCTTTGAGATAGCAAAATTACTTACTTACATATTTAGTTGAAAAGTTACAACTAGAGCCAGAGATATTGGTATTTAATATTAATTTTAACCTTTTAATAAATCTACTCATCAGGCACTTTCTGGGACTAAAAAATTGCTACACATTCAGAAAGAAGTATCTTACCTAATGTACTCTTGGAAATCTCTGAAGTATATATGTAATACTTTTCAAAAGATTACCCTTTAAATTATGAAAATATGTAGAAAATTATTATATTTATCATTTTGTCATATATCGCAAGGAAAATTATTTTTATTCATTTATTTTTAAAAGTGATCTCTTAAGTGGTAAAAGCTTTAATAATGTTAATATTTATGCATGGGTCTCTAAAAACAAGCATAAATAACCATATCATGCAGATGTTGAACATCATGGCTGAACTATACCTGTAATATTCATTCTATGGAAAATATATCTTTCACATTACCCACCTCTATATAAACTATATAAACTTAACTCAAATTTATCTTGAAAATATATCTAAAAAATCTATAAAGTTTCTACTTAAATTTAGAAAAAACACAGTAGTTTATGGTCTTCTGCTATATGTGCCCATGTAAAAATCAGTATTAAGAGAAACTATGTCTGACATATAATAAATGTACAACAAAAGGCTTTATACTAATTAAATAAAATTGATAATTAGAATGCTTATTTCTGTAATTAAGTGCATATTTCTGTATTTTTATGTTTATATAAAATTGTGTATAATCAAAGTAATCATGACAGTTAATTATATGCTATGATAGCTATGACAGATAACGGGACAGGAGATTGGAACTTATAAATTATTTAACACTTAACACACATTTCATGGGGGGTGAATAAGTACTTCATAAAATTATGACTTTATGCAGGATGAAGAAAAATTATAAAGCAAATAATTATATACATAATTGTTTGAAAATTATCCTCTAGGTTAGAGGCATTCACATTTAAAAATTCTTTAGGGACTTAATTAAAATAAAGAGAGTCATTGCTTCTCAAAAATATGATCAAGAGATTTAATTTTGGCTTTGCATGTTTATTTTGACATTTTAAATGCATTTTAATGTAAAAAAATCAAAATATAATTTTATATTTTAAATTAAATCTTTCTTTTTACTTTCTTTTAGTAGGTTTCTTAGAGTCCTTTTCATTATAGGTAAAACAGCATAGTATTACAATGTCATCATCGTTAAGATAAATACAAATTTATAAACTAAAATATGTCCACACTTAGGAATAACTGGACTTCATAAATCAGTTATTATACTAGAAAATAGATCATGATTTCCTATTTTAAAAATACTGCTTTTATAAATAACTCAGGGCACAAATAAAATTAAAACTGAATGATATAAAATATATTAAAAAGGTCTCATATTTCTATCTCATATGATCAAGAAAGTATCAAGCTATGGGATACTCTGTATGGGAGAGACAGCTTCCAGTGTGAGACACTCTAAAAGAGATATTAGATCCCCATTGTCACCATAGCAATGAGCATTCATCTGTTTAGAAAACAATTGTTATAGGCTATGTTTTACCACTGAATAATTTACCTTTGTGAGTTACACACCAAATTTTCATTTGAGAAAGCTTACTCTAGCAATACTATAAATAATATATTTGGTAATGAACTGAGTAGACAGTAGCCTCTCCTTATCATCAGGGATATGTTCCAAGACCTCCAGTGGATGCCTGAAACTACTGACAGTGCTGAATCATATATGCTTTATGTTTTTTTTCCTCTATATACATACCTCTTCACTTAAAGTAGTACTTTGTGGCTTCTCTTTGGCATATCCAAATTGCCAGCATCACTACACTTGTACTTTGAGACCATTATTAAGTAAAATAAGGGTTACTTGAACATAAACACTGAGATACCATGATAGTCATCTGATAACCAAAACAGCTACTAAGTGACTAATGGGTGGAAAGCAAAGGGACGATTCATGTCTCAGTTGGAATAGAGTGGATAGTGTGAGATTTCATCAAGCTACTTAGAACAACCCACAATTTAAATTTATGTACTGTTTATTTTTGGAATTTCCCATTTAATATTTTTGGACCACAGTTGATCATGGGTAATTGAAACCATAGAAAGTAAAACTACAGATGGGGGTGGGGTGGGGGTGGGTACTGTATATTCAGTTTCCATGATGTATACTTTTTAGCTGTACAAAAGAAGTGTGGATGTAGAACAAACCATAGAAGTTATAAGAAGTAATTAACTAGTTCTTATTACATGCCAGAAACTGTTCTAAGAACTTTATATATTTTTTTTACATTTTAAATCTCACAATAGCTCCATAAGGTAGGCACCTTTTTAAGTCACCATTTTAGAAATGGATGTGGGTACTAGAATATTTAAATTACATATGTGGGTTACATTGTATTTCTTTTGAACAGTGTGGTTCTATACACTCCTCGGCAAGACTGTTGGGTCTCTATTTTGCGCAATTTATGTACACCTCACCTACAATTTCCCATTTTCTCAGTGACCCTGCCATCCACTAGCCTGGCAGCACAGCAGTATCCTGTACCAAAAGGCCAGCAGGGATAGCAAGCACCAAGTCTCTCTTTTACCACCTGATGACCTGAACGTGTTTTCTGTGTTTATCCACTTCGTTTTAGCACTAAGCTCCCTGAATTATTTTCTTGTACAAGAGATGTTAGATACCTGGCTTCTGAAAAAGGCTGGGTAAAGATAGTGAGATAGGCTATTTCTGATAACTTTTCAGATATAATCACATGAGCTAGTAGATGAGTCCATGGCAGAAGCTAGATGGACAAACTGTAGGTTAAGAAAACCTGTGCCAGTTTATTATAAGGCAACCATTAATAATAACACTTTGTTAAAAAGAAAAAAATATCAGGAGTAAATGCTATACCAGACTGGGCATCAATCAACAAGCATAAATGTATGATCTCCCTACTTGTAACCATTGCCACAACTCAATGGTCACACAAAACAAAAAATAAAAGACTGTAAGAACTAAGTAGGTACTTCTTGATTGAGTTAATCCAGACACTAGTATAGACACAGTTTAGCATTACACTAAAAAATTTGTCACCTACTCCATTGTTGGGAAAGACTGAAGAATCTGATTTAGAATAAACATTCTGAGACTAAAAAATTGGTTTCCCCCTTAGAAAAAAGAACCATAAAACATTGTTCTAAGAAATATATCAGATGGCTCAATTAAAAATGCAAAATAAGCAAAGTAATTGATTCAATAACCATTCAATAAAATACCTTTCACACCTGAAAACTTAAAAATTAATAAGTAGAAGGTACTCTGCTTATTCCACACTGGAGAGAAACAGCATAGTCGCAGAAATAAATCTTCACAGTCATCCTCATTAAAAAATAGTTGACAGATAACTTTCGCTTAGTGCTTAAAACATTTAAAAATTTAACATTTTTAATGGAAATACTTTCAAATTACATTGTACTTTTTCTTGGCTTCTTAAAAAGAAATTTTTGAACATGACTTAAAGTTTTTTTTAATGACTCACGTTCATTATGACCAATTATTATACTATACTGCTATCTAATGATGCCCAGAGGGACAATTACAGTGTGTGGAACTGTTTGCTGCTGCACCTAAGTGGCCTTACTTTGCTATGTTTTCAGTTCTGGATTCTGACCTTGATGGATTTTTCTCTCTCTACCATTGCTCTCAGTTATGACTCTCAATGCTGTTAGATGTTGACTAAGATCTGTCATTTCCACAACTGTTCTAATTTTATGCTTCTACCAAGAAAAGAGCTTAACATGCTTTTAAAAAATAGCTTGAGACCACAACGAAGAAAAATCCACAGCCATTACAGAATGTATTTTGGCTCATTTTTTTAAAAATGTTACTTGTCTTTATGTCTCTAATTATGTTTCAGAGGACCATGCTGGCTGGTTAAATCTGCCCACAGGATGATTGTGACATTGGTACTATAGTGATGTTGACAATGGCAATTATCATGACTACAAATCAGGCAATGGGATGTGTATCACACAATCATAGGAGGCAGTTACAATTACAATCTTATTTTATAGAAGGAGGAATTAAACTTAGAAAAATTAACTAACGTGGGTATTGTTCAATGATAACAAGTCCTCAAACTAATATTTGAACCCAGGTGATAACTAGTGTCAAGACTCTTAACCATTCTCTACATTATCTCCAAAGGTCAGTAACTGCATTTATAGTTAAAAAAAAAATAAAAATAAAAATAAATATTTACAACTTAGATGCAAGATTTTAAAAGAAATGAAGTTTCTAAATTTTAACTATGTCGATTTTTTCAATATATATACATTTTCCTATATTGAGCCTGCTCTTAAAAGGCACTCATTTTGTTGATTTATTTGCTACCTAAAATCAAGATGTTAATAATTCTGCTGACTGATAATATACTAGCACTTTAGGTTTATAAAATTCGCATTGCTAATCCCCCCCAAATTGAATTATGATGTTGTGTTCAAGTTATAAAAGTATCATTGTCCTTATCATATTTGACTCATTACTTAATTTACTACTTAATTTTGGAGGTTTGGTAGAATCTGATACTATCACAACCCAAGGCATAACTTGGAATCCAGAAATAGCCTGAGAAGTTCAGGGATTATATTCATCCTACATTTGTGTTCCTCTGGTCTGTACAGTGATTGCAAATTTTACATTAATTGAAGACATTTAAACATGGGGAGAGTCCATATTAAAAAAAAAAAAATGTGGATTTCCTACTTCTTTTAAAGAACTGGAAGATGTGGCTACATGGACCAAACTTTCACATGGAAACAACTGGCAGAGGCTGTGAGTGACAGCCCCTTCAGGCAGGACCTGTTTGTTTGCTCCCAGCTGCCAAGAGCATTATCTCCTCTGCTTCCCTCAGTTACTTGCCAGGCTTATGAATTGAGCCCTGCTTGCATTTTTAGTAAAAATTTGAAAGTACAAGTCCAAACTTTCCATAATATTCTATATACTAGTTTGCCATGCATTTTCAACTATGTTATTTTATATAGTTTGAACAAATGCCTATGGCACATAAATAATATTATCATTATGAACTCTTTATACATGAACATGAGATTCAAGTGTTAAGCTGTTTTGTTCAAGATCAGAGAGGTAAAGATCATTTAATTCCAAAACCAGCTATTATACATTATATAAAATCTTTAATAGCTTAGCTATATATAGTATTTACTATAATTATCATCATTTGGCTGGCAGTATCTTTTGTAGCTTCGTTCACTGAACTCAGTTCTAAAGAACAGACAACTGTCCCCAAATAAATACTTTGCAGTGTCATTTCCCTAGCAAGCAAATTTGATGCTTAAAAATTTATGATAGAGAAAAGAGAAAGAAACTGCTTTAATTTACAGTATTTGCTATAAGTAATGATAAATTAACTTTTGCTTTTAATATATTGTATAAACAACAAATATATCACTAAAATTAATTTAAAAATAAGTATCTTTTTAGAAAGTCACATTGTGATAAAATGCAATGGAGAAAAATTAGGCAAGAACAGGAGATAAAGAATGGTGGGGGAATTAGAGGAGTTATTTTATATCAGGTGTTCAAAGAATTTTAATAATATATGTAAAGGAGATGGCAGAGTAAACACTGTGCTTTCCTCCTCCTGCAACCACCTCATAATAACAACAAAACTACAGAACAATCATCATTGAGAATCATCTGAAGTTTAGCTGAACAGAAGTTCTATAACTAAGGATATACAGAACAAGCCATGCTGAAACTAGTAGGAATGGTGCGGACTCAAAGTGGGCTGGTCCAACATCCTTATGTGGCAGTTAAAAATTTGAAGGGGTATCTTGGCTGCAGAGGTCTCCCTTGAGGAGTGAGGGGTCTATTTCCACACTAAAAGGGTTCCAGGACTGGAAAAAAAAGTCCCCACAAATTCTGGCTGTGAAAACCAGCAAAGACTGTGGCTGAATGAGACAGAGGTGACTCCTCTTAAAGGGCTCAATTACCACAGGAGGGCACACACAGGGAATACAAGGAACACACCTGGAGCACCTGGCCACTGGGTCCCAGGGAACACCTACTACATAATGCCACTCTATTAGGACTGGGAGATGTAGCAGCTCTACCTAATACATAGAAACAAACACAGGGAGGCAGGCAAAATGGGGAAACAAAACAAATATGCCTCAAATTAAAGATCAGAACAAAGCTCCAGAAAAAGAACTAAACAAAATAAAGACAAGAAAGCCACTAGAGACTGAGTTCAAAACACTGATTATAAGGATGCTCAATGATCTCAATGAGAACTTTAACAAAGAGACAGAAAACATAAAAATTGATATAGAAAACAAAAAAGAACCAGTCAGAAATGAAGACAATAACTGAAATAAGAAATACATTAGCAAGATTTAAGAGTAGATTAGATGAAGCAGAGGACTGAATCATCGACTTAAAAGATAAGGTAGAAGAAAACATCCAATCAGAGCAGCAACAAGAAAAGAATCCAACAAAATGAGGCTAGTTTAAGGGGTCTCTGGGACAACATCAAGAGTATCAACATTCACATCATAGAGGTAGCAGGAGAAGAAAGAAAGGAATTGAAAATCTATTGAAGAAATAATGACGAAAAAGTTCCCTAACCTGACAAAGTTAATAGACATACAAGTCCAGGAAGCACATAGAGTCACAAACAAGATGAACCCAAATAGAGCCATACCAAGACACATCACAATTAAAATGCTAAAGTTTACAGACAAAGAGAGAATCTTAAAAGAAGGAGGAGAAACAGAATTAGTTATCTACAAGATAGTGCCCATAAGATTGTCAGCTAATTTTTCAATAGAAACTTTGTAGGCCAGAAGGGATTGGCACAAACTATTCAAAGTGATGAAAAGCAAGGACCTACAACCAAGATAACTTTACCCAGCAAAGCTATCATTTAGACTTAAAGGACATATAGAGACAAGGGAAAACTAAATGAGTTTATCAACACCAAATCAGTATTACAAGAAATGTTTTGTCTCCTTTAAGAAGAAGGAGACAAAAAAAGATCGAAAATACGAATAATATAATGGCAATAACTACATATCTGTCAACAATTACTTCAAATGGAAATGGATTAAATGGCTGAATAAATAAGAAAACAAGTCCCTTACATTTGCTACCCACTAGAGACTCACTTCAAATTGAAAGATACATACAGACTGAAAGTAAAGGGATGGAAAAAGATGTTCCATAAAAATAGAAAAAAAAAAAAAAAAAGCCGGGGTAGCAATACTCACACTAGACAAAACAGACTTTAAAATAAAGACTGAGAGGAGATCAAGAAGGACCCAGTAATTCCACTTCTGGGTATTTATCCAGAGAAAACTCAAACACTAATTTGAAAAGTCCTATGCATCTATATGTTCATTGCAGAGCTGTTTTCAATAACCAAGATATAGAAGCAACGTAAGTACCCACAATAGATGAATGGATACAGAAGAAGTGGTACATATATACAATGAAATATTACTAAACCATAAAAAAAGAATTAAATTTTGCCATCCGCAAAATAAGTCAGACAGAGAAAGACAAATGTCATATGATTTCACTTATATGTGGAATCTAAAGAACGCAATAAGCAAACAAAACAGAAACAAACATACAGAGAACATTTTGATGGTAGCCATGTGGAAATGGGAGTTGCAGGGATGTGTAAATTGGAGGAAGAGAGTAAGAGGTACAAATTGTAGTTACAAAAGAGTTATGGGGATATAAAGTAGAATAGAAGAAATAGTCAATAATATTGTAATAACTGTGTGGTGTCAGATATGTTTTAGACTTATAGGGGTAATCACTTCATAAGTTACATAAATGTCTAATTGCTATGTTGTACAGCTGAAACTATTATAATATTCTATATCAACTGTAATTGAAAAATTAATATATTTAAAAAATATATATAAAACATCTATGCCTCCAAATTGAATGGCCTTTAATAAAGATTATCACTGTAGTCATCCAGATTATCATCATCTCACAGAGACCAGGTAAACCCCAGTGAACAGACAGTTAGTCAGTCTCATTTGCTATCCTTAACACAGTACCAGGAACAGAGATTCAGTCTCAGAAAAATTGGTTATTAAGCTGTATTGCTTCCTAAAGCAATGTAAGAAAATGTTAACAATAACTGACCCTGATTTTTACTAATGCTTTCAGCAGACAGAATTTTTAAAGGCTACATGGGCAAAGGTCTAATCTTGGGGAGATACTTTAACCTGCAAGAAAAAAATATAATAAACCCTGAAGCTGATGCCTTTTCTTAAAAATGGTAAAAAGAAAAAAAAAAGACTGAAGACTCAAGGTACAACCAAATAAATATCTCACCTTCACAAAATGTGGATGGGAAATTCAGAAGTTAGAGAAAAATATGCCTGATCACTAATCTAATGACTGGGGAATATAACCCTCAAAAATGAATAATTTTTACATTACTTATAAATATGTATCCTCCAAGAATGATGATACCTATATTTCCTGAAAATAATTGTCTCAATTTAACATGGGTTATTTATCTGCAGCATAAAGCTAAAGAAATCATTCAGCTAGGAAACCATGAAATATCTCTTAATAACTTCGAAACCGCTAGTCCATACCCTAGAAAACAGACATGCTTAAACAAGTTGTTCTGTTACACAGATAAAAAAGAAAAACTGATTTTTTTTTCATTTTTAACCTGCTTATTTTAAAAGGTCATAAACAACACCCAGATAACATTATAGACTCCGTGAAATTCCCCAAGTTAAAGAATAACCATTGAATAGAAATTTTCTGAACATTGTCACAAGCATTTACCATTGTCTTATGCTAAAGAAGCTGCTTTTACAGCAACGCATAACATTTTCAAATTTAAGGCAAATTACCAAATAGAACTGTCTTATTTTAGAGTGACTTCGGATTTCAGAATGTGAATGTTATAGGTGAATAAGACCTAAATACTCCAGGTATTTTTGAGATATCCACATGTACCTTAATCTAGACATGTGGGGAATAAATGAGGCAGATAATACCAGGAACAAAGTTTATGCAAAGACTGTAAATCTTTACTCCTGTGCTGTGCTCTGCATCAATAGAAACCTTTCTGCGAGGCTGAATAATCTCATAAACCCTGTGATAGAAGTTATATTTCTACGACTCAAACTCAAATCCAGACAGATTAGATTGATATAGCAACTTTCTTAATCTCTTTTACAAAAGAGAATTAGTCTGTCTGAATTTTCAGTCTAACTCTACTTTCTATAAAATAGTAGATTTAACCATTTCCCTTAATCAAGCTGAAATTCAGTTCAGGTTTAAACAAGAAAAAAAATACTAAAAGGAAAAAAAAATACTATAAAAGAAGAAAACAGTAAGACTTTTTATGGGACATCCAGCATTTATTAACAGTCATACTGTCAGCTTCTAATATTCTTAATGAATAGGCTATAAGTTATTGTTTGTTTGTTTTTAATTGTCTGACTCCCTTTGGAATAGTTAGCTATTTACTAAATCTATGTCCAAAACTGCCTTTTAATCGTCCATCATTTGCTTTTTAAAAAGCAAAAAAGCATCACTTGTTTTTTATAAAGCAAATAGGACAAATATTTGTCTGTCTAAAATGATGCTGTATCACTTTAATTTAAAAAATATTAAATGCCCTAAACTCTATGCGAAGAAAGTAAAACATATTTTCTTTTGGGGTTTTGTGCTACATTTAAATATATTGAAAATATCACCTCCCTAAAGGCATGATATATGGTAGATGTTCAATATGTTTACTAAAATAAATGAATCAATAAATTTATAAATTGACCAAAAAAGCTTTTCCTTCTTTAAAAAAATCTTTGATATTAACCTTAATGTAACTGAGCAATGAATGATCTAATTCATTGATTTATAACCTTTTTCGATGATGTGCCCCCTATCAGTAAAAACTTTTCAGCACTGTCCTCATATGTTTACCTATTTATTAATTGTATATAATTACCACTGTAGTGACATATTAAGTATACTGTAAACTCATATACAAAAATAAACTAATTTCAAAATAAAGATAAAATAATGAAGTTCTAATTAAAAATTATTTTAATATACAATTTTAATGATTGTACTGGATGTAATAGTTCACTAAAATACATAGATATAAATGAAAGAAGATCAATGGCTGTGACTATCAAATTATAAAACTGTTTTTCAACTTCCTTCACCATCTATCATTCAAGAAATTTAGCTTGTATGTTTCTGTTTTCCCTGAAGCTAGATCTCGCCAAGTAACCTCAAGATTATTTATTTATATTTATAATAACATTTATATTTATAACCAATGGGCTTAGGACAAACTAAAACTGGAATAATTTTAAGTTTGGCAAAAACTGCCAATGTTTATGTGTATACCAATGAAAGAGTTTTCATGACTGAAATCATTTGTGGCAATAAAATCACAATGATAGAACCTTTTTCTTGATATTTTCCCCCAAATGCTTTCTCCATAACTGAACTTTCTTTGAAAGCAGCTACTTCAAATTAATCATTAAAATATCTGAAGGGAGTGATTCCTCCCCCAAACTTCTGATAAGCATATGCTAAGAAGTTTCCCAAGTATATATATCTAGTAATGCATCTTAGGATATATGAATCTACAACTTTTCCAGTTAATACCAAATTGTTCTCAAAAGTAGATGTACACATTTACCTTTTCTATGCTATTTTCTCTGTTATTGTGGGCATTTTTACTATAGCCAAAAGGGCATATTTCACCTATGGCATATGATTTTCGTTTTTAAGAAATCCCAAAGAAGCATATGCCTTTGAAATTCTTTCAAAAATAATAATTTTAGAGGTTTCTATTCATGTCCTGGGTGCTTATTTTTAAATTCTTGCTGATCACGAGGATGCCATACACTCAGTAGCTAGTATATTAATATACAATAATTATTAAATTAACATTCATCATTTAGAACTGATTTGGTCATGATGTAATATCATACATAAATATGCTAAAATTTTGTTTAGAATATTAACAC
>NW_006494613.1:8852515-8865536 GCF_000325575.1 Pteropus alecto
ATATTAAGAAACTAAAAAAGAAACACCATATAATAAGAATATTAAGATCCAAATATTCACTCTAAGCAGGGAAAGCCCCCATGAATTTCCTTCTACATTCTAACTATGGAAAAGACTTAGCATGATTAAGAAACCCCAAATATTAGTGTCTGTATTAGGGGTATTTTATTCAATGTGGTTATGACATTAAAAAAGCAAAGTGGATTTGCTTTTGTTTCTTAAAAGAACTCTAATAACTCAAGATAAGAGTATAGTATCTTCCTGTCTAATGGCTGTCACATTACAAACTCAAGTTGTTGATATATGATTATACTACTTTTGTATCCAAATGTAAAGTTCAGGCGAAAAATGAGCATTAGCTCTACTATGTCCTTTGAGATTCAACATCTTACCTTTGACAGAAATGTTCAACAAAAAAAAGGACTCATTTGAAGCTATAGTATTGATTAAGGCAAAATAATTGTTTAAGCTCAACAAATCTGTTGTCTTGTGTTTTTATCAAGTGTATTTACATAGTGCCAGATGCATATGCTAAATAGAATTTAGATCTGAGACCTCTCAATTATATCCATTATTTCTTACTCTAGAAACTTCTGAAACTTATGGGTGACAGATTTGTCAGAAAGTTCCCTTTACCAGCTAAAGAAAGGACAACCCAATCTCAGTTATGAGCTGTCATTAGCAATTTAGCGGAGTTAGAAGGCAGCTCAGCCAAGTAGACAGAAAATTAAAACATGGGCAGCTCCTGATTGGAAATTTATTCATAGCAGGTAATGATACAGCACAGTCAGGATCTCTGGTATTACTGAGAGTGAAAGATTTAATTCTGATAACTTTGATGATGGCACTTGAATCAGAGATTATAAATGGTGACAGTTTGTGACATATAGATAGGATGAAATGAGCATCAGTAACATATTTCTACAGAAGCAGTTTCTATATAAAATCAATTTTTTCAAACAGGAAATACAATAATTTCAAAAATTATTACAAGTTTTCAAAGTAGAGGCTTAGGCCTTAGGTAAACCATGTACCATTTTCATACATATTTTTCAATGGAGTATAATATTAATCAACATATCAAAGGTAAGGAGGAAAATAACTTATATTTAAAAATATGAAATATAAATTGTAGTTTCTGAATTCATCTGCTTAAGGAACAAACCCAAAACAATAGGCAGACTAGCTATTCTATGGGGAGGGTCATAGTGAAGGCTTGGGTATTCTTGTGTAGATGCATGTAGGGATATGCATTAAAGGGACTTACATACAATATATGTTATTTATAAAGGATATTTATAAAGGATAATTTTTATGTTGGATTTTGTGTGCCTTTTTATATTTTCTAATTATTAATAATGGCATTCTTATTTTTAAAATGAAAAATGTATTCTTTTAAAATTGCCTATATCAGACATAACTCTCTATCACAGAAATATAGGTGAGAAAAATAGTATTTCCACATAGATGGGTATTCCAATATATCTCTTTAGAATTTGTGAAGTGGCATATTCAGTGTGTGTGGTCAAAATTTGTTAGATGGCGGAATTTTAAAACATAGCCCTGAAATTCTTTAATGTTCCTTCTACTGAAAGGAAGAATCCATGTCCCTTGTCTCTTGAATCTGTAACTGATCAATAATTTATAACAAAAATAATGCTTTATCAGTTTCCAGATCCAGACCATAAGAAAAGGCAGCTTCTGTGTTCTGTCCTTTGGGACTCAACTTTTGTGAGATAATGGGTAACCTGTGGAGTGGGCCACGAAGAGAGGAACTGAGGCCCTTTTAACCCACAGCCATGTTGAGCTCCTAGCTGAGAGCTAGGATCAACTATCAGTCATATGAGTGAACCACCTTGGAGTGGATGCTCCACCCCTAAATGACACAGCCTGGAAAAAAGAGCTGTCCAGGCTGAGCTATGGCCAAATTGTAGATATGGAAACAAAATAAACAATTGCTGTTGTCTGAAGTCAATAAATTTGGGGCTGGTTTGTTAAGCAATAGATACTCAAAAGAGCAGAGTAAGGATTGAATAATGAATGCTGATTATGAAACTGCTTTAGCATTACACCACAGTGATGTTATATTTCAAATGCTATAATAGAAGAAAGAAAATGTAAGAGAAAAAAGCAGAATAAATATAATCAGGCTAATAAAATATTTTCAATAAAGTTTTTAATAAATTATACATAGTATTGAGAAAAAATTCAAAAGCACTAAAAATTTTAGTATTTTATGTATTAAAAAATCTAAGTATGTAAAATCTATTTGTTTAAATTTGGTGATATACACTGGCTTTGTAGGATTTTATCTACAGTGTTTAATGATGTCATAATCAATAGTATAAACCCACATAAGGAATACTAATTCTTTAAAAATTGGAAAATTTAGATATAAAATAGAGCATCTAGACTAGAAATACATTTTACATGGAACTATATTTACAGAGGACTAAGCCTATATGACATAACAAAGCCAAAAAAATAGTCATAATAAAAATAATAATAATAAGCTAAAACCATAATATATATTTGCCAAAAATAAGCACCTGAGAATTCATATTTCCTCTTCATTAACAAAAGAAACCACTGATTAAATGAAAATGTTAAACATGTCTTAATTTCTGTAGAAATATTTTTAAAACAATTATATAAAATTCCTTTTCTTCAGAAAATTGATAACTTTACATACTTTGAGAGCTCATGGTATAGAAAAATACACTAAAATGAGTATTTTAATAAAATCAAGAATAATTTTATAACATAAAAATCTACCTACTTAATGTGTTTTTTTAAGACACAGTTCTACAGAAGAATCATTTTACGACATACAAATTTAACCATTTATTGTGTTTCTTTCACAAGGCACAGTTCTACATGATAGAGTTAACTCTTATTCATCCAAATATAAACCAGAAAGTTTGGTTAATTTTACTTTCTGTTCACAAACAATTTTCATAAGATTTACTCAATAATGTAATTAGTGGGGTTATATCACAGAATTAGAACAGGTTCAGTCTTGTTATAAATCCATAGTATAAAAAGCAAAATTCAAAAAAGTGATAAAAATACAAAATACTTTTACAGAGTATTAGCCCCCAAACTCTGTCTCCTTAAAACTAAAAACCTGAGAACCAGAATGATCAATTGATTTGTACCAGAGTGAAGCTAGGCCTGGAACCCAGCCACCTGCTTTTGCCTCTTGTGTCTTTTCTTGTACATTATTCTGCTTCATTTGATATGTGTGATTCCTGTATGGCTATGAAATATACAATCATGTATGATATCAAGAAAAGAGTGAAACAAAACAATTTCTTCCACATAAAAGTCATCTAATTTGTACTGAAAAATTAGAATTCTTCATCTTATCAAAGTATTTGCTGAAGCATTGTTCTAGACTGCTCATTTTCTAGGTATGTGTATGTTTATGTAATATGTAACATCCAAAATGATTCATTATATTCTTTCTAAAATACTTATTATAAAAATTAGTTATACATTACTTGAGGCTATGCTACTTTTAATATGCCTGATAACATATTATCATTATATTTTAACACATGATCAATAATAAATACAAGTTGAACGTTACCTGGGGTTTTTAAAAACGTTTGTCATATCATATTTAGATTTAATCACATAAAACGCCCTCCTATTTAGATGGTAAAAGGCAGATATGTATTTCATCTTAATGAATTATTTCAACACTATGCTTTCGCTTATTATCTTTTGGCTATAAAAACAGTACTTACCATGTATAAGTAGAGATGCTGTTCTGAATAAATAAAATATTTAGCTAATCTATCTAAAACATTTGGCACCATACCTGACATGTTATATTACGCACTAATAAATATTAGTTGTTATTATAATTATAATCATTTAACCACAATCAAAATGTAATATTATTAAGATAGCAAAACATAAGGTATGATTTTTAAAAATAGCCTGCTTAAAACAATGTGTATTTCTCTGTTAAAAGGAGATTTGCTATGGTTAAGTCAACCTGATAAAGTGGTCCTTTAGATATTAAAATTTATGCTTCACATTAATCCTTTAAAATGACAATATAACCGATATTTTTTAAATGGCAAAAGATCTGTTAAACAAATTAATGCAACTTACCATGAATACATGTGCTATACAAAACAAGGTAAATTCTATAAGTATCTTAAACATTCTTCATAAAATTATAAAATGTCAAATTAAGAAATTAAGTATCAGTGAGAAGATACACAATGAATTTTGTAAAATTTCTTGAAATTAATTTTAAAGAAAATATTTCCATATTATATGTACCTACCTGGAATATGCAAATAATCGACTATCCCAAAGATCATGATTCCCTCTAGGTCCAGAATGAAAATAACAGGCATCTGTCCCATCAAACATATTCAATCCATCTTCTGAATTTTTTGAAGCATGGCTATGTACCACATCTAAGAAGACTATGATACCCATTGAGTGAGCTGTGTCAACCAGTTCTTTTAGCTCTTCAGGGGTTCCGTAACGGCTAAAAGTAAAGAACGCAGTAAAATTAAGATATATCATATTTAACGTAAACAGTTAATCATTCACTATGTATCAATTGTGTTACCAGCACAATACTAAACACTTTAAATATGAAAATGCAATATAATACTTAGATACAATTCAAAGTTGCTTAATATTTGCTATTAAGCAAATTTAAAAGTATTCAGTAGAAATTTAAATCAGGCTATTAAACGTATATTTATATACCAACAAAAATTCATATTTTGCCTAGGTACATAGTAAAACTCTGCTTCTCTATACTCAGAGCTTCTGATTTCCATCTCCAGGTTTAACTAGTATTGGGAACATGATCATTCCTGTTCACATACCTGGCCATTGAAAATATGTATGGTTCAGGTAAGGGGGACTCAGAGTTTTTCTCCAAATGTCGTTGGTGCCTTGATTGAGGCCATCCCTCCTGTACTTACTTATTCTTAAACTGAAATGTGCTCAGGCACCACTGGGCCAAGAGGAAATGTCATTTATGTCACCACCCAAGCAGAAAAATGAGGTAGCTCACATGTATGTGTGCTTGTGTCAAAAGCAGTTTTCTAGTCTACATAAAAAACAAAAATCGCTCCCAAGAGGAAGTCCTTTCTTAATCTATGTAAAATCTTGATATTACAGTCTTCCATTGCATCATCTTTGTCCTTTAAATAAATAATCATCCTTATGATTGTTCACTGCCTCTCTTCCTCACTAGACTATATGATCCTCGAGGGCAGGGGCTGTGGCTATCTTGTTTCCTATCCATGGTATAGTATAGTGTTTATAGAGCAGGTTTCCTAATAACCAACTCCATTGGGCAATAAGAGCTATCTTTTAAAAATGCAACTAAGATTATGTCATCTTCTACCTAAAATCATATTTGCACTCTCATTATCTTAGAATGAAGACTAGTATCCTTCTCATGACCTATTACACTGCTTAATATGTCTCCTTTCTATAACTTCAGACTTATTTTATGACACTCTACCCCTTCTTCTTCTTATCCTAGCTACTTAGCCTTTTTTCTACTCATTGAACAGCATGTTCAATAACTGAAAAGTCCTAAAGTTCCATTCATTCGTTCATTCGTTTGTTTAACAAACACTTGTTAAGCTGTTTACCATGTCATGAAATTTTCTATGCTCTGGAGATTCAGCAGTGAAAAGAATAAATATCACTGCCCTATGGAATTTACACTTTAGTTGGGATACAATGAAAAAATAAGCAAGATATATAGAATGTCAGATAGCAATAACTTCTCTAAAGAAAAATGAAGCAAAGCCACTGGTAGGAAGGACAGGTTTGGTATTTTAAATGGGGTCACCAGTGAAAGTTTCATAAGGCAATATTTGAGCAAAGAACTCAAAGAAATAGAGAGCAAGGCATGTCAACAACTAAGGTGAACAACACTCAGAGAAAATGGGCCGTAGGGACAGAAATGAGCTAGGAGCATTTGAAGAATAGCCAATAGGCTACTTAAAATGGTTACTCTGGCCACTGTGCAGAAAGTGGTCCATGAGTATGGAGGTGGAGAATGTAAAAAAAAACAAGAGAAAACAGAGTGACCATTTAAAGAGCTTTTGAAATAATAGAAGTAAGAGATAACAGCAACTTGGACCAGGGTGGTAGGAGTTGAAGCACCCAGATTTTAATACTTTTTGAAGTTATAGGTGGCTAAGTTTTGTGATAGGTTGTGTGTAGGGACAGATGGGAAAAGAGAGTTAAGTATAATGCAAAAGGTTTTTGGCTTGAAAAACTAGAAGATGGAGATGTCATCTATTGAACAAGGGAAGACAGCAGGAGGGAGGACGGAAGGTAAGGTCAGGGATTTAATTTGGGACATGTTTAGTACTAGATAGGCATTAGATATCCCAATGTCAAATAGATACTGTTTGAAGTTCACAACAGAGGTCAGGACTGGAGAGTTAAATTTGGGAGTGGGCATATAAAGTGTATTAAAGCCATAGAATAGATAAGACTTGATGAGAACCCAAGGTGCTTCATATTGACAAAGAAGAGAATGGAACCAAGGGCTGAATACTGGAAAATCAAATTTTCATTAGTCAGAAGGAGCAAAGGAAATAAGGGAGAAACAACAAGAGAGGTGAAGAAAACAATAGGAAAGTATACTATTCTGAAAGCCAAGAAAAAAAAAAGTTCCAGGTAGGTGGGAATAACCAATTGTGCCAAACACTGTTGACAATACAAATAAGAACTGATCTTTGGATTTGACAAGTGGAGGCCATCAGTATCCTTGACAAGAGTAATTACAGTAAAAGTGAAGAGGCTACTTGTAATGAGTTCAAGAAAGAAGAGAAATGAAGGAACTAGAGACAGTAAGTAAAGATAATTTAATCAAATAGAACTATAAAGAGAGGTAAATAAATCAGTGGGGTTTTTTAAATTATGTCTAGAATTCTACCTATTCTCACTTCATTCTTCCCCACAGTTAACTTTTAATCATATTTTAGATCTCAGCTCCAACGTCAGTTCATATCTAATCTAATCTGAGCAGACCTGTGATTCTATGCTATTATAATACCGTCATATTCTTCTTAGCTTTCATTATAGCTAGAAATCATAATATGTACAATTATTGGATTAATGTCTATATGCAGCACAGTGTAAGCTCCATGAAGCAGAAACAATGTTGGATTTGCTCAACTTGTGGTCATTCAGGTTAGCACCTATTCAACTGAATAGGACCCCTTGGTGTCTTTCTGCCCAGAGAGGCACATTCCTTGGATTTCAGCCTGGGGAGGACCGTCCTTCTGTGGACAGTCTATGTCCTAGCAATAAACACTTCAGTCACCTTCCTACACGAGTCAATCTCTTTCCATAAAAAGCAATAATGGCTTCCATAAGATGTGATTTTCTGACTAAATCTTGGGCCTCCAAGTACATGACAATTTAAGCAGATAATTGTGTATTCTTCATTAGAAATCATTTCGCGAAAAACAATGTTAAATCAAGGCCAATCTCTAAGGCTATATGAGAAAAGTCTATGATCTTAGTAAAAAATGCTCAGCTTCTGTTAGCTCTGCTAACACTAAAATAGGTTACAAAACATCATATAAAATGTAAAAATTAATTTTTTTTCAATTTTTTGCTCAAATAAGAATGGCTATAATGAGTTTTCCATTTTACCTTGAAGCTGCAAAGAAGCTTGTGACTTGGTAACCAAAACTGGCATAGTAAGCATGCTCCATAATTGCCATCAACTGAATGCAGTTGTATCCTATATAAGCAAAGGTCAAATAGAGATTAAAAGCAACATTAAAAAAAGAAGCAATAAAAATATACAAACACAGAATTCTTGTTCTAAAGACATTAAATTTTGCATATAATCATTTACATGTAAATGACTTGATCGATTTGAAAAGTTCTACTATTTTACTATCTTTTGCTTGTCTGACCTTCTAACATAAAATTGGACAGTTAGTTCTTGAGAGTTACACTCTAACTAGCTATTTCAAATGTTTTCATTTTAACAAGTAATAAATTATATGCAAATATACTCTTAATTTGAATTTAGAATATTAAGGATGGCAATCTACATATGCTAAACTTCAGTTGCACTTGTAATATTCATACCAAAGATTATGAATTCTAAATAAAAGTAACCGATAGCATGCCTTATACTTTTAATTTTACCCTTTTCTTTATAGTTGTTATTTCTTTATAGTTGTTATATCTTATGTAGCATAAGATATAGCAAGCAGCAAATCTATTTTTCCCCAAGGTAGCTTTTACAGAATCAGCATTAAACCTTCTACTGTCCACTCTTTCTTGAACCTATAAAATTGCTTATATGCCCACGTGTGCATACACACGTATACACACAACCTTCCTTTCTCTATCTGAAGACATTTTGCTTTAACACTAAATTAAATGACTCAAAAAGGTAGGCACTGCCTTTCTAAAACTCCATATAAAAGCATTTACTAATGTGTTTTTAATGTAAGCAAATAATCAGAGAAGAAACTTTCATTCTTTAAAAAAAGAAAATTAAAAATAGAGTTTTTCTTTTTCCAAGTACAATTTGGTAAAATTTTCAAATATGATTTGATTGCTTTGAAAGTTATATTTCTGTAACATACATAGCAAATATTCTTATTCTGTTCTCAAAGTCCATTTTATGTCAATATAGCTTCTCACACACACATTTCAGTATATAATTAATATTGGAACAACTACAAATTCACATTCAGAATTAGTGATTCTTACATTTAAAAAATAACAAACTCCAGGGTTCATAATCTGCTGAAAAGTTATAATTGTTGGCCTTTCTAATGTAAAAACAAAATCTAATTAACTATCTGGCTTGACATAAATATGTATATAAACTACTGCCCAGATAACATAAATCACATATATTTCATAACAAAATATAGTTTGTAGTTGACTTCTTGATTATATAATATCATCCTTATGTTCAAGCACCAATTTATAGTTTTTATTAATCCTATGGCATTCTATTCTATGTTCAGAATACTGGCCTATGCAATTCAAACACAAAGATGAATGAGAACCCTTCCATTAGAACCAGGTCAAAAACCATTTGTTACATTATAAAATGACAGAACATCTCAAATACAACAGTTTTAATATAATACCAATTAAATATAATTAATGTTAAATTCTCCATACATTTATTTAATAATGGTTTCTAGAGTCATTATAAATAATTAAGATCCATATATAACTGAAAACTTTAATCATGAGTTACAAAACTTTCTCATACCCCAAATTTGGACTACCTAGCAAAAGCTGAATGACTACATGTACTGTATCTCCCTGCCTAGTCATTGGGGCAGGTCTTAATATGCTGCGAAATGATTTAAAAAAAAAAAAAAAGCATTACTTATAAAAAGAAAAATAATAGATTTAAAGCATACTGAATCAATAATTCAGCAGTACACTATTTACTCTCCTGGTTGTTCCCATGAAGACAGGATCTATGTCATTACAGTTCTATATACAAAAGTGTCACACACAGAAGATGCACCATAAATATTTGTCAAAATGTGTCATCCACATAAGAGCTATATATACAATGACTCTGATATAATAGGAGTTCCAGTTACCTTACAAACATAAGTTTTTTCCCCCAACAGACTAAAATGAATAGGCTTTAATCAATGACCACTTAAATTGATAAAAGTTCTCTCTTGTATAAAAGTAATTATGCTTACATATTTATCTACAACTTTGCAAGCCATCAGTTCACATTACTTAAAATTGAAATTGGAATAATATCTTGAATTCTTTTGCTCGTCCCATTTTTTTTTTTCTATGCTATCACTATTACAGGGCAAATTGAGGAGCCTAAAATAAAATGCATTTCTATTACATATTTAATCTCTTAACACAAAAAAGAGACACTTGTAATTAGCTTTTCTAATAAGAGAACAGATTCATTAAAATTTTATCTGAAAAAATATCACAGTTATTACTTACCAAGGTCTTTGATTCTCGGTAGTACATTACATGTAAAATGTTTATAGGAAGCTACTTTTCCTTCATAGGAAGAGATTCCCACATGAGATTCATAAATTCTCAGACTTCTTGGCTTTTTTGGTCTGGAATGTTTAAACTACAGAATATAAAATTAAATATCGAATTAGAACAGAACTGCAGGTATGACACTAGCTGATGAAGCATGTTAAATGAAATGGTGAATCAACTGAGTCAAATACTCTGGAATTTTTTACATATAAAAGGCATTGGCTACATCCATTAAATTTTCTTTAAAAAAAAAAACCATTTTTTGAATCATCTTAATGAACCCATTTTAAAAGAGAAATCATGTAATGGCTTATGCCTTATCACTGAGTAAAGATACATTTTGAGAAAATATAACAGCTGTAAAATGCATACATAATTACTAAATCCCAAACACTCATCAACAAGCTCCAAAAACTTAAAGGACAGAAAAGTGAGTTCGAAGATACCTATAACTCTTGTCAATAGGAGCCTTAAAGATTACTCTAATTAATACATTCATGAAATGTCTTCACTATTCCTTGTTCCTAAGGACTTTGTCCCTGCTTCAAACTCATGATAGTGAGAAACATTTCATCACTTAAGTCTTTGATGAATCAGAAATTGTGGTTAATTTTTGTTTTTTAAATCAGTACTCCTTGTAGGTCACTATGTAGAGATTGAGTTTTCTTCTCCCTACCCCAACCTCAGAAACACAAGATTAAAAAAAAACTCACTTTTATATTTTACAGATGATGAATTCTGATATATGTATAGCAAACGGGTACAGCATTTTGTAAAAGATTAAACCAGCAATAAAGAGAAAAGTTGAACATTACTAAAAAAGTTATAAAAGTTAAAATTAATTTTCCTAGAAATATTGGAACAAGCATTTATTTAAAGATTTGTTGTTCTCACTTTATATGGGTGTTCTGGATCCCAGTGTATCCAATCATAATTCACATTATCACCTTCAGGAGCCACATACTTCGCCCATGGTGAAATACGATACAAGATCTCTCCATTTTTACTCCTAATAACTACCTAAAAAGAGAATAAGATGTTATTGCTTTAAAATACTTCAAAACTAAGGTAATACATAATAGTTTATGAGCACTGCTACATATCAGAAAAAGAAGAATGATCTTAAAAAGCTAAACTACCATCCAGATGTGTGACCTTAAAGATGTTTAAATTCCGTGGCTCTTGCTTTCTTCATTTGCTACAGTATAGGGTCCTTATAGTCTCTTCCAATTTGAATATTTTATGATTCTCTGGCAATTTCTATCATTGCAAATCAACCAATAGAGAGGTTAATTAAAGTTCACATACAATAGGTAACAAAAAAAACATGAATATTATTTGGGGACTACTGTCAATAAATCAGTCATCAGGAGGAAATAATCCTACTCTATTTAAAAAAGTGACAAGTGAGTTATATCTCCATCTGTTTCTTTTCATTTTCATAGCAATTAATGATAACATCTTCAAGAAGCTAAAGGAAAAAAATAAATTTTGATTAATATTTTTACTATGCACACACACATACACACACACACACACACTAACAACCTTGCAAACATTTTCTACCTCTTCTCAACTTCTTCAATACCCTATTCCAAGTATGCTTTACCATATAAAATCAAACATTTTCCCTTTTTGCCATCTGCTCCTGTATTTGTCAATAGCATCATTGTTTTTTATCAATAATAAAAAACAACAATAAAATGCAAATAAAAGTTTTGCTGAATCCACCATTTTAAACTTGGCGAACAGAAGAGTTTGTTTATCGGTATGATTAAATAAAAAAGTGAGCTACAGGAATGAAACATCCAAGTGATTAAAACTATAGCTTTTTTTAAAGGTTTTTTTTTTTTTTTTTTGTAATTAAACCTTCTAAAAGTGGGTAGAGAATGACGAAAAATGTTCATATTAGGAGCCATACCATATTCTCAACATTGAGAGAGAACATATTCTTCAGTCTCCTTTAGCACAGAAAAGCTTAAGTATGCATAATTCTTGGTAATTAAATATTATAATGTTTTATAGTTTAGAAAACTTTCTTAGTCATATCTCATTTGATTCCAGAGAATCTTTATGACACAAATATCAAGTGAGATTAAGTGAGTTGCCCAAAAGCCCAAAGTCACCAAGAGGCTGAGTCGAAAGCTGAACACAGAGCTTCTGATACTCACTTCCGTATTCTTTTTTTTTTCTTTTGAGAACAGAAATATATTTTATTTAAACCATAAAGTGGTACTGAATTGATTTAGAAGTATGAATATTGCAATAATGAAGAAATGTAGGTACAAGACCAAGAAAAATTGACTAAGCGAGGCCAATGCAATAAAAAGAAAAGGGGTATAGAATCTACTTAACTATATTAATACAATTGGGTAAAGCATTACAAAATATTCCTTTTATGATTTAAAGCAATATTTGTATATTTTGAAATGATTTGGTACCTTATTCATTACTGTATGTTATCTTTTTAAAATTTCATTTATTTATTTAACATTTTATTTATTCTTCCCCTCCCCCCACCCTCTTCTCTCTCCCTTCTGGTAACCACTAGTCCATTGTCCATGTCCATGAGTCTCTCTGTTTGTTTGTTTTGTTCATTTGTTGCTTTTAGGTTTATATCTCACATATAAAAGATATAATGTGATTTTAAACCTTTTCTGTCTGGCTTATTTCACTTAGTATGATTATTTCAAGGTCCATCCATGTTGTTGCAAATGGCAGTATTTCATCTTCTTATGGCTGAGTAGTACTCCATTATATATATGTACCACATCTTCTTTATCCATTCATCTATTGAAAGACACTTTAGTGTTTTCCATATTTTGGGCATTGTGAATAATGCTCCAATGAACATCAGGGTGCATATATCTTTACAGATAAATGTGGTTTTGATTTGTACTTCTCTAATATCTAGTGAAGTCGAGCATCTTTTCATGTCTGTTGGCCATTTGGATGTCTTCTTCAGAGAAATATCTGTTCAGGTCCTATGCTC
>NW_006494613.1:8865899-8882593 GCF_000325575.1 Pteropus alecto
TATAAATAGTCAACAAATATATGAAAAGATGCTCAACATCGCTATTAGGGAAATGCAAATCAAAACCATAATGAGATACCATCTCATACCTGTTAGAATGGCTATAATCAGCAGGACAAGTAATAACAGATGTTGGAGAGGATGTGGAGAAATAGGAACTCTCATACACTGCTGGTAGGACTGCAAATTGGTATAGCTACTATGAAAAACAGTATGGAGTTCCTCAAAAAACTAAGAATTGACCTACCATATGATCCAGCAATCCCTCTACTGGGTATTTACCCCAAAGACTTGAAAACTCATATCCAAAAAGATATTTGCACACCGATGTTCATAGCGGCATTATTCACATTGGCCAGGACATGGAAGCAACCAAAGTTTCCTATGATAGATTGGCTAAAGAAACTATGGTACATATATACAATGGAATATCACTTCCTTATTCTTAACAGACTTCTACAGCACTTCCTGCAAATATTGAAAAAGAATAAATCATGATTTATGATGGAATGGGCGGGTGCATGGTAAAAAGGAATGTCTAACTTACACGAACTCAATTCTTCTTCCTTCATTATGCCTAGCATTTTTTGAAGCCAATCATACCCAAGTGTTGCTATTATTCAAGTAATTATCACAAAAACATGAACAAACAAATTCATCTCACTTTTGGAGTATTTTATCCCAAAAGATATATCCCTAAGCCACATGAATTTCTAGTATAATATACAGCAGTGAATGACTGAGTAATGTTTAGTTAAAAATGTATACCATTGAATTATATTGAAGGTTAAAAAAAATTATTCAAGTGATATAAAAAGAATGTACTGCACCTTCCTAATGTAAATGCACACAAACTAATAAAGTATTTAAAAAGAGAGAAAAAATAGTGAGCTGTTGGCCACAGATCGAGAGAATAGTAGGTTTTATTTCCCGTTTTATTTTTCTATATTTTTATCACTTCATTTCACTGGAAGAGCTTCTGTAATTTAAAAAAAAAAAAGTATTTTATTAAGGATTGCAAATATATTGATTATATAATTGTACATACAATCCTGAAGCTGTGCTACTCAAGTTACATACATGACTATCTTAAATATATTAATACAATGCTAAAAACAGAACTTTAAAAATGCATCAAATCGCTTTATAGAAATATACTCATGAAAATGAATCAGGATGAATTTTTTTATAGGGCAAATAGATACTTTGTAAACCTGTAACATTTGGGATCATAGCAAAAATGGTATTAGGCTCCTTTTTAATGAGTCAAATTATCTCTTTGACTTACGGAAGGTTAACATCAAAATACATTATTAAATTGAATAAAGAAGTGAATAAAAGAAACCTCTACCCAGCAAAAACAAAACTGACTGAGTGAATTATATGAAGTCAAATTTTATTTTTAAAAATGTCATTTAGAATTAAAATATACACTAAAAGAAGCCGTTTGGTAAAACAGTGAAGACCTAAAAAAACGGTATGTTTGTATGCGTGTGTGTGTGTGTGTGTGTGTGTGTATTCATTTTGGGAAATATATTTTGAAATGCTTCTTGGCAAAGAATATTGTTCCTATGGACTGGAAAATTACTAAGATAAGGTTCTCCTCAGGTAGCCAACAATTTTATATAAAAACAGTAGATGTGTTCAGCTGGTTAGAAGTGTTAGCGTACTCTGGAAAATGTTATTGAATGTAACTCTGGGTTTCATGAGTGAATGTGTAGAAAGCCAATAGAAAAGACATATATATTGAATAATATAATTTAATTTACCTAGATTATACTACCCCAATCACAGCTACATGCTATGAGGAAAACCTTTTCTTTAAAAAAAAAATTGCTTCAAGAGGGGTAAAAAATATATATAATAAAGATAACTATTTAATGAGGTATAGGTCAAAGTAAATAACCAAGCAAAGTCATTTCTAATTTATAAATCAGTGTTATCCCTTCTTTTAAATTATCTCTAATTTACATAATATCTAATATAATTGATAGTATATATAAGCTATATATACAAATATAAGTATATAAATATGTACTATAATTAATAATATATGTAAATATATAATATCTAAAATAATGGGTACAGCCATACCAATGTGTAATGCAAATATCAGCATTCTGTCTGTATGTAAAAATATGACTGAAATGTAGCTATATCTGTACCTATATATCTACATAAAAATATTTATAAAGAGAAAAAATATATACACATACATACAGGACATATTAAAATTTATTCTTAAGTAATTTTTACAAGTGTGTGGAACAAAAAGAGGAAGTGTTCATAATTAAGTCAGAAAATTGTGATATTCCAGAGGAGAATATGATGATTCTACCAATGACTAGAATCCTGAAGAAATAAATGTGTTTTTTATATTTACAAATAACATAGTATAAATATTATTTTTAAATGCATAGATATAATCAAAACTTTTAAAGAGCTTAACATAAATTTTAAAAAGCTCTTAAATTTCATTTTAATTCAACTAAAATTTTACCACTAAACTTTGTTAAAAAAAGTACTTATGACAACTTTTTTCAGTTTTGTTTTTTATTCCTGCTTGAACCAATTTTAAGATTCAGTAAGGTTATGTGAGAAAAATATCTCTGCCATTTACGGAGGCTGAAAAACAGTCCCTCAGAAAACGTCTGCATCCTACTCTCTAGAATCTGTGAATGATAGTTTAAATATCAAAAAATAGGTCTCTGCAGATGTGATAAGAGTAAGAATCTTAAAATAGAGAGATTATCCAGATTATTCAGGGGGGCAATCACATATATCCTTATAAGAGAACAGCAGAAGGATACTCTAAAGATAGAAAGGAAAAGCAATTTGACAAAGGAGGCAGAGGCTGGAGTGATACAGACACTAGCCAAGGAATGCCAGCAGCCATCAGAAACTGGAAGTGGTAAAGAACAGATTTTCTTCCAGAACTTCCAAAGAAAGTATATCCCTACCAACACCTCAGTTTTAGCCCAGTGATATCGATTTATAACTTCTGGTCTCCAAAACTATGAAAGAAAAAATTTCTTTTCTTTAAAGCCACAAAATTTCTACAGCATCCATCGGAAACTAATAAAGCCATAAAGGCAAAACTGGAGGTAATCACTTTTCTAAGAATAAAATGGAATATATGTAAACTTAGTTAAACTTCATCGGTGCCAGAAAGAGTTAAAAGATAGTTATGTTAATGAGTCGTCTCAATAACACATTTTATCTATTAACTTCCTTCTCCCCAAAAGAAGACAAACATATACCAGTACATTTCAATGACCTTCATTAAACAAGGTAAGTCTCCTTGACAATTCCCAGGAAAGCAAACTATTTCAGAATAAATGTTGCTGAGCTTCAGAATTGTTAGAAAAGCCTTCAAAAAAGTGTATCTGTAATACGCAGCTTTTATTGCTAGCCTACACCCATGTCATTGTTTTCAGAGATCAAACAGACATACTCTACATGATGCACATAAAAGCTCTAAATTTACCATAAGGAAAAGCTAAGAAGTTTTTTTTCTACCAAATACCTGACATATTTATTTCATTATACAGAGATGAGACCATTTAAATAAATAAATAATTAGCTGGGGAAAAAGTAATAGCAAGGCTTATTGGAGAAATTTTATTCTGAATTTTCAAATGAGGAATATCAGAAACATCTGATATTACAAGTTATTTCATCATGAACTTTTTGTTAATTTTTAAATTAAGGAGGGAAGAAAAACCAAGACATCAATAAGGTATCAAGGCAGTTTTATAATAATAATGCCGTGTAATGAAAATGACCACTTTGTGCATAAACTTTGATAAAACTATATATAACTGATCAATAAAAATATATAAATTAGGGTCATATGTGAGCTATAATTGATATGACCATTGTTTACATACTGAACCTATTACAAATATCAAATAAACATAAATCTATTTTTTTAATTTAAAATTTTCTGTTTTTAATCTCCACACTAAAGTTCATATATTTTCGAGATCCCCATCTTGAAATCATACTTTACTTCATAATTTTCAATTAATCAAACAACCTAACAGAAGCCACATGCATATAAAATCATCATTGAAAATTATCATGTCCTTTGATACAATCTATAATGTTCAGAGACTGAGGTGGGTGGAAAAGGGATTAAATGATTAGATCAAGCCCCTTGAGCTCTTCTGTTACATAGTGCTGGCCACTATATATAAAAAAAAGGTGATATCCTTGCTAGTTGTCTAACTAAAGAAAAGATAGAAATCAGTTGAACTTTGAAAGCAATAATCTATTAATAAATTTTCATTGGCTTCCATTATTTTAGCTGTGTATGGGATTTCTTATTTTAAAACATGCTATCACAATTCAGTTTTGTAAATAAGAACCAAGAAATTTTTCCAAGGTAGAATCCAATAACAACAGCTTGAGTAAGAATAGTTAAAGGTTTCTCTAACAGAAATGAAGCCGCTAATAAATTTTTTTTTCTTTGAAAGATTAAGCATTTTTTGTTACGAAAAATAAATCTGTAATGTGTCAAAAATGAGTATCAGATAAAATTATACTAATCTTTGGCATAAAGGACACCAATGTATAGAAAAAAAGACTATTTTTGAGGTATAATACAGCTACTTTGCTCCTGATTTAACATCTACTGTAGAATTACAGAGATATAAACATTCGTTTCTGTAATATTTACACATGGGAGAGAAGAAATTGCAGAATATTGTCAAAAAGAAATACATGAAGATCAGTAGTTGCTTCTTCTTAAAGCAGGTCCTTATTTAGAATGGTATAAAGAGTCAGATACTCCTATAATAATAAAAAGGAATTTTACTCCCAAAGATTTCCACCTTAGTTCCCCAATCTTCTAGTCTAGTTAAGAAGTATTATAACTATTATATTTTTCTTCTGTTTCTGTCTTTTGACTGAGGCAAAGTTTTAAAGAAATTAAAAAAAAACAAAAAAACAAAAAACTAAGTGGAACTGATAAAGCGTTTGCTTCATTTCAAGTACATTACCTGAACAAAAATCTTATAAAGTGAGGTCACTACAAAAAGACAAAATCCAAAGAGATTATGTGAGGTTTAGTAAGCAGGCACTGAAAATGATATCCCTAAACAAGTGAGAATAACTGCTCTAAAGTGAAAAGAATAGGAACAATGCTGAAATGTTGTAATTGGGTAAAGATTGATTAGGTGTCTTAGACAAGAAAACAAATGAATTACACATGATAAAAAAAAATATAGGATTTAAACTTCCAAGATATTGAAAGATCAATACAGTAATAAAGAAAAAAGCTATGAAAAGGGGAAAAAATCAGTGAGTTTTCATTACTGAAAAAGTGTGCTTCAAAGAGACTCATCCATGTGCAGTGAAGGCTAGAATTCTATTAAGTAAACAGAGTTATAATCTGGTATAATGTCAATAACAAAATCTAAAAAGTATTTTCAGAAGTGCTAGGATGGGGGCAGTATTATTGTAAAATGAGTTAAAGCTCTCTTTAAAATATTTCATTAAGTATAATTATAAGTCTTATGGTGATAAATTGAATCATTTGAAGAAAACAATATAATTCTTAAGCAATCACTCTAAGTGCTATTGCAATGAAGTGAATTATAAAGCATGGGGGCGGGGCATAATAATTCAGCCCTTTGAAGAATTCTGAGAAATTCCAGAGACTAGATATAGAATATATAAATCTAAAAATCATAAGATCTTTTGAGGAAATATACAATTATATATTTAATACACATTGAGACTGATAGCTCCTAGAGCATAATTAATGATTATTAAAGAAAACAGTTAATGGTAAAAAGTAATCATTACTAATATTTAAATCTTTATAAATTAAGGTCTCTCAATATTCACTGCAACACTATCACTCTTTTCTCTATTTTTTTTCCACTAAGGCATGTCTTTTTGCCAGATATATAGGTGGTTTAGAAAAATAAAACTACAAATAGGTGTGTATAAATATTGATAGGGAAATAAGTTCGACCATCAAGAAATGAGAAAGTGATGAAACAGACAGTATAATGGGAAACAGATGATGACTATATGTGAGATTAATTCAAGATATGCATTTGAATAACTTCTTGTCAACTGATTTCTCTAGCATATTTGTAGGTCATAAAAGATGGTCAATAATTAAGGTGATTCTTTTGATAATGGACTCAGGTAGCAATGACAGGAAAAAGTAGTGGTAGAAGTCTTCACAATAGAGCTATTTACTTTAAGTCTTCCTAGTTCAGGAGATTTTGAACTATTAAACATAGATATTTCCATCTTATGTAGATAGCACAGGCACAGGACATTCAATAGGCTTTAACCTCCAAGTTTGACAAGCCCTCTAGAGAAACAAGAAAACTGTGACAATACGGTTGATAAAGCACAAGTAAGAGAATTTCCGGCCTCACTGCAGCTCAGAGAATATCCATGTGGTGGAATGGCTGTTTTCAAAAAAGGAAAAAAAAAAAAAAATTGTCCATGAGATTTGGGGAATCCCAAATTGAGGATACACTGAGTCTTTGGGGGAAATTTATGGCTATTGGCATATTAAAACAGGTAAAAGTGAATGGTCAAAAGAATAAGGGGGAGAAAAATTTAAATTGAAGAGGGTTAAACAGTAATGTTGGCATTTAACGTACACTTAACTGTACTATTCAATAACTCAGGTTAAATGTAAATATTTAAACCATAAAAAGATTATATAGTAATACTTTACTATGAGAAAAAGGTTATGTTCTGTAGATGTACCTTTATTCATTACTATTTGAAGGCACACTTGGTCAAAGTGCAAATATTTCTAATTCGTATAACCAAAAATAATACCTATCTAAACAGTCATAAAATATAACTTTCTTCCTTTTACTAAAACAGCATTAAAATATCAAATACTAAGTAAAAGCTCTCTTTTAAAAACTTGATGCCTACATACTTTAGAAGAAAAAGGATAAAATACTGCTAAAGAAAAACAAAAGTTTTCAATTCTCCAGACTTTACAATCATATTTAAAATCTATGTCCATAGTGAAGGACAAGAGAATCAAAAATTATAAAATAAGTATGAGATATTTCATAGCACATGGATATAAGAAAAAGAAAGTCTGCTAATACATTTAAAATACTTCCAGAATCAATGTTCAAAAATAAAAGGGAGCAATTGAAGAACAGATTTATGGACAGTCTCAGTTTCTAGATACCTGTGATTCACTTCTATAAACGCTAAAACAGAAAGAGAAAAGTAATAATTTTTATAGCTACCTTTCTAAAATGTATTATACAGTCTCTGTTACCTTAACAGACAGAATTAAACACTTGAAATTGATTTGTATATGCTGAACTGTGACATGTTTGGAAAATGAATATTTTCCTCCTGAACTCAGTAAAGAGAATATTGGTCTTTTATACGTGTCTCTGGCAGCAGTTTTCAACCCTGGAAGTACAGTAAGAACTGGATGAGGAACATTTTAAAATAAAAATGCCCAAGCCTTATTTCTATCTACTACTACAACCCAGCCCAGTTCTTTAGGAGATAAAAGCTAGACCTGAGAAAGCAAAAGATAAAGTAACTATAGATAAAGTAACCAGTGTTCCAATAATAAAAGGACAGATTTTATTTAAAAAAAAAAATGTATATATACATATATCTATATCTATATCTCTCTCTCTATATATATATATGTAGATATATATATAGATCTACATATATATGTATATCATGGAGGAAAGAAAACTAACACTAGAGCTATACAGAACATATTTTTGTAAGCCTTTATAATAATAAACACCACTGCAAATATTAAAAAAAATATATTTTGCAATGAAATTTGTCTCAATCTCTACTTTGAATTTTTAATTATTTCTTATTCGGTAATAATTTATAATGATTTTATTTTCTAATCCCCCTACCAATTTATTATTCTCAATCACTTTTTAAACTTAATCTCACTTCAATCACTGAAGGCATCCATGCCCACTCAAAATTTATTCATTTGCAATCCTGAGTATACCCAGTAATGTTCTCACAAAATTTACCTATCACAAGTTTTCTACTCTACTTAAGAATGCCTTCATAAAAGGATATGGTAAATTTATTCAAGTTTCTGATTTTATCCTATAGTCTTAATCCATCATTTAAAATATTTCACAATTTCTACACTGTGTATCACATAAATAATTTTGCAAAATAATATTTATCATTGTTACATTAATTGTCATCACTGAAACTGAATGATTTTCTTTTCAGCATTGTGTTCTTAGGAATTCTATTTATAATTTTAATTAAAAATTGTAGCCAATACTGGCTCTTCAGTCAGTCAAACCATTTTCTGGCATTCCTTCCTATACAGAGACAATGCAAAGCTCAAAGTCACATTCTTCACTCTCCTTTGTAGCTAGGTTTCTGTACCTAGTAGATGTACCCATGCAAGATAAAGAAGGAAGAAACTACTATATGAGATAAATCATAGGGAATCAATTTTGTTTGCCTAAGAATAATGAATGATGTTTAACCTAATAAAATGCTATCATCTCCATAGGCATGAAAACTGTAAACCTCAGATAATTAGCATATCACAATCAATTAACTAACATAACTCATAACTTCCTTCCTTTTGTACCTCCCTATACACAATTACATATACAATCAGAATCACCTTTTTTTCATGAGAAATAATCACAAAAAAATATTCTACATGGGGAAAAATCTTTTCTCTCTGAATTTGGTTTCAAAATTAAAAGTTTAAAATTTAAATTTTATATGCAGAGTTGATATGATTATCATTCAAAAAGAAACAGATGTTGGCTATACACAGGAATCCTCAAGGGACAGAGAGAGGGTTGGGAGGTGGGAATAATATGAACCTAAACAAGGATATGTAGCAATATTTATCATGAAAAATAAGAGAAAGATGTTTTGACCTTAAATAGGACATGATTTTAAAAGAACACACCAAATTGGGACTATAAGATACCGGAATATTGAGATACTGCAGAATCAAAGTAAGTTTGAAAAAAGAAGTAGAATAAAAAGCCTCAGATAAGGAAAAGTTAGAAGTAGAACCCAGAAACTGGAGGACCAAAGAACTAGAAGAGAATAAATACACCAGATTTCAAGAATGGATGGGCAAAAATAATGAGAACGTCTAAAAAGTGTCAAAAATAAATAAATAAAAAGTACCAGCACTATGAAGACAAATAATACAGATATGCCCAAACCTGGGACTAAAATGACCAAAAATCTTCTTCAGATGTTAGAATTACTTTTGATATTATTATTAATTTAAAAATAAGTTCATGTCTCAGGAACAAATGGCAAAGGTCACTACTTAGCTGAGAAACAACTGTTTCTGAGACAGCTTATAGTTGTTGCTCCACGGAAGGCCCGTGCTTACAGGACAGCTTACAGTTGCTTCAAAAAAGTCATCAATCATATACTTATGACTAGTACCTGCCATAAAATTACCTATTTGCCAGAAATAATGTTTCAAGATTTACAGGTGAGTGAAGTGTTACTTCCATGTCTGATTAACAGATTCATTTGAAAGAACGATGAAAATATTCACATGAACAGTGATTTGCAAAAATCACCCACTACAATTACCAGTGCAAGACATTATGGATTATTGTCATTATTATTATCACTTCAGACCTCTCAAAAATGACTGTTTGGAAATTTGACTTCTTGACTAAATGACATAGAATTAATTGGCCATCATAAACTAACAATATTAAGCCTAATAGTAGAGTAAATCCAGTTTAATATAAATATGCAAATGTTAATGACAGTTCTCACAAAAGCAACAAAAAGTATTACCTGTATTTTCTTCGATTTCTAATATTTCATTTTATTCTAATTCGTATATGAAATAAGGCCTATTCTGAGAGTTTTCTTTCCTTAAATTCAAAAGCAGTTCACAACTATGTTTCACAATGGTAATCCATATACATATACATTCACATGTATCATTGTTGTAAAAGAGTGATTTAGATTCTGTAGGCTGAAGTAGTGTTTTCAACTTCTTAGGAAAGCTAATTAAATAATTAAGCTCTGAAAGTAATTTATGAAAATTAAACAAATGAAAACTATCAAATTGATGTTAGATGTGACTATAAAGTTAAAAAATCAACTGCCTCTTGCAAGCATTTTTTTTTATATTACATTTAGGTAGTCTTCTTGCATCACAAAAATCTAAATCTGAGGTATCATCTTGACATTCTATAGGTTAAGTTACAAAAGAGTATACAGTAAAATATAAGCAATAAAGTCAACATTGTTGAACAATTTACAGATAAATTCAGAGCACTTTTACAGCCCAGATGCAGGCAGCAAGGATGGTAGAAAATGTTTTTTAAGCAATGGTAGTAAAGGTGGGGCCCTGATTTTAATACCTCAAGAAAGTATAAAATTATTATAAAATTACTTTAGCTATTAAAAGAAACAGATTTATGTGACATACATTAAGTATATTAATGAGCTTTTATTTCTTTTTATAATAGTCATGCCAAGGTAGGATGCTTAGCCAGAGTAAATATTAGTTTCTACTTTTAAGCATCATTCCGTTAATATGAGTATAGAGTTGCCTCAAGTAAAATCTCAAGTAGAATACCAATTTACCTTTTGAGATTTGCAATGATAAACTGAATGGGGGTAAAAAGGAAACTGAAAACCAATAAGCATAGAATAATCACATTTTTAAGACAATAAAAAACATATAAATACAGAGGCATGGAGATAAGGAGAAAGACAGTTTATAAACACCTAGAAACAGATCAAGAAGAAGACTCTCAAAAACTAAAACAGTGAATGGTAGGAAGGAGGGCCAGGATGTCAACAATTATGAAAAAAGCTACTTTGCTGTTTCCTTTTTGTATTTCTTAACTATTTTAAGTTCTGCTTTTTAACAGACATTATGAATCATGTTCAATAATTACAAAAATGTAAAACTCTCTTTAATAAAAATAAAAGCATTTCAAATTTCAAAATAAAGTTTTTCTGGGTTGAAACACATATCAAATGGCCTATATAGTTCTCAACCCTCAACAAATATGTATGTGCATATGTATAGAGTTTAACTTTTTTATTCATGCTACAAAATTCCAAAGGGAAATCATTTCAAAAAAAATATTTTTACATTTGTATACTCAGAAAATTATGTAAACTGAAAAATCTGTAAATAATTTAATTTCAATCAAAATGCCATGCCGTGGTTTTCCAAAAGAGGGAGATATAACTCCACTGCCACAAATGTATCAATTTGATACAGAGATGATATATTCAAACACAATTTACTGAGTTGCTGAAATAAAATAATTTTAAGAAAAAACTTTATATTGTTTTTATTTTAGCCTTATGATTTTAATTGCCTAAAGAGCACAGTTAAATCTATGAAAAATATCACAATCCATAATAATAAAATGGACCAACTCTTATAAGAAGTTCTCTCAACTGTAGAATAAAAATGTGACAGAAGTCCTGCAGTGTTTAGATTTACAAAAATAAACAGATTCAGAGACCACAGATATTATGGTAACTAAAATTTTGTGGGTTTTTATTATTTGAAAATAAGAGTTAGAATTGTTCAGAAGAACTAGAGGCAGAATGCTATCCATTTCCTGCAGTGATTATTAAAAATATAAATAATAATTGCTATATACCTGGGGGCTTCCTACTGAAAACAACATTCATGAAACTTACTTTAAAAATGAAATCAAACTTTAAAAATGTACTGCATTGTAAAAAAAAGAATATAAACTACTTTCTAAATTAAGAAAAAAAATTAATCAATGAATTAAAAAGCTCAAGGCAAAGAAATACTTGAGCTGTATTACAACCAAATCAGACACCGATGATGAAAGACAGGATACCAGCATCAGATCTCAGATATTAATTCAACTTGATAAAAGCAATGATATCACTCTCTGGAAAAGTATATATACTCTAAAAACAATGTGAAACTGTCCTTCGTTAAGTACACATACATATATTTAAATATAAAATAAAAATAAACAAGAACAGTTGAAAACAGGGTACCTATTCAGGATGCTATCTATCACATTTATTTTATCTACTTTCCATGTAATTACAGTTAAAAATAGGTGGCTGTTTGTTTCGCTTAATCAGCATGTGGCCAAATCACCAAGTTTCCACACATTTAAAATAAGGTTTGAAGAAGCTGATTACTACAGTTCTCCTAATTTCAACATTATTGTAAAAAATAGAGAAGGTAAATATCTCAGTTTGATTATTTAATCAACCACTTATGACATGGGACAAAATACTTAATCTAGCCAACATCCACTTTCTTCAAATAAAACTGAGAAGAATTATAGTATCTCATAAGACTTTTAAGCAAGAGTTAAACGAGAACAAGCTATTAAACAAATAAAATGCATAAAATAGTACATTTAAAATACTGAATACTCAAAATAATATTTTTAAATTCAAATAAAATGCTCTAACAATTTAAACTCATAAAAAGGGACTAGTATCCATGGAAATTATTTATAGTTGTGAAACATAATGCAAATAAAAACATCTTTGCTGATATCTTCTTATTTATACCTCAAGCAAGTACAATAATTTATTCTGCAATGAGCCTGAGTTGATATTTTGTAGGCTCAGACCTTAATAATATGAAGAGATGCATGATCCTGGGAAAGTTATAACTTCCTTGAAATTCAATTTTCACAACTAAAACAAGTATATTGGACAAAGATGATCCTGAAAGTTCCTTCTTGTTTGCAAACTCTAAGATGTTCATTAAGAAGAAAAAACAATGTGTGTATGTGTATGTACATATATTCATACGTAAAGATGGAAAGAGAGAACAAGATAAAAGAATAATAAAAACAGCATATGTAAGTTCTGAGGCTATGTGAAACAGATGTTTAATCATGATACTATTTCAATAGGAAAAGACTTTTCAGCCATTTTAAGAAGGAAATGGATTTGGAAAAGCAGAAATACAGAAAATGGGCCATTCTAGGAAGTGAGTGGAATAAAGTAGACATTTGGAGGTGGAAAAAAACAAATTCAATGAGAATAACAAAACTTGATTCAAGAGGACTACAGGAACCTTCAAATAAGAAATTGGCAAGTTGAACAGAAGAAAGTTAAAAACAACAATTAATCAATTACAGAAGAAAATGAAAATGCCACACTGAAGACTTTAGGATTAAGTAGCAGCTAAAAAAGTGACAGGTCCAAAAGCAACCAACAGTACAAGATAAAAAATAATAATGACATATCACTGGATAATTTTCATCTTTTAAAAATATCTTCAAAAGTCATTGGTTGGGACATATAAAATATATTCAGCAAATAAACTGAGGAACCAAGATATAAAATCAAACGGCTAATTACTAATGATCAAACTATAACCCAAGGTGCCTTACTCAATATTATTTCTACAAGGCCAGTAACCCCAAATTTGCCACCTGCCAAAATCATTAGAAGCTGTTTAAAAATACAGAGACTTCTTCCTCTGTGATAATAATACAAAGCTATATTTTCATTTAATTTTATTTTATTAGTTTTAAGTATACAGTACATAGGTTAGACATTTATACAGTTTATAAAATGATCTCTCTAATTGCTCTTTTTCTCCTCTGGCTCTCCACCTAGCCATTATGTTAATGCTAACTGCATTCCCTATGCTGTGCTCCCCATCCCTGTGACCATCTATCAACTACTAATCTGTACTTCTTTTACCCTTACTGCTTTCTGTGATAGAAAAGGGAAGCCATTGGAGTCATTCAGACAAAAGGTAATAAAGGATCAAATGAAAAGACAAGGCTACAAATTAAAAGAAAAGTATGCAAGAAACTCTGCAGCGGTAGAATCAGCTAAATTTATTGACTGAATGTGACAGTAATAGAAAGACAAAAGGTAAAAAGAACTATAAGCTTACAATTTGAGGAGAACAGAGGATGGTATACCTTTTGAGAGTAATAAGTTGGAAGGTTATGCTGGCTTAAAAGTTTTAAAAAGCTTGTTTCCTCTTATTAAATGTCAATTGTACACTTGATTCTCATCAGATTTACCTCACTTAGAAAGTTTTGATTCAGATGTATAACTGCATGATAAATGTATTTTTTGCAATATGTATAGAGATTTTTTTTTCTGTTAAAGTTAAGCAATTTAATTGTACATAGATGTATATACACCAATGTATTTTGTGTTTATGTATAGGTTTACCTTCCCTCTCCCTCCCCCCAAAAAACGTAAGAACACATACACTATTGAAACCCAGAGCTAAAAAGTTAAATTATATTAATTTCATTATTTACTCTTGTAGAAAAATATGTTAAACAGATTAGACCATAAAAACAAAATTGTCTAAAATGTCTAAACTATAAAAGTCCTTATTTTCAAATATTTGTTACTTTGAAGTTTGGTCTAATTTAAATTATGATCTTCCAAGTCTACTAAAAGCTTCCCTTCATAAACAAGTAAAGATCATTTATAAAAATATAAAGCACTTAATCTAAGTAAAGCAAATATTTGTGTGATAGTGTATAATTTACATGTATGAATTACCTTTTAATAAAGATGAAACATATTAAAGGTATGGATCTGATGGCAAAGGCATCTCTCTTTCAGAATACATTCTCGCTAACCATAATCCTAAGAAATTCATCTATATATTACTTATAAATTATGATAAATTAAAATATCCTTTATATTTTTAGGCAAATTTCAGTGTAGTGAGCAATTACATAAAATGTAAATAACTGGACTAAGTAGTAAGTCAGTATATAGTTGACAGGCTTCAGGAGTTATAAGCAGAAAGGCCAGATTTGTTCTTATGACTTGTTAGAGGTCACTGAAAAGACTATAGTCTTCACTGAAATATGAAAGGCTCACATGGTTACTGAGTAGGCAAAAACATGTGTAGAATATAAGAACAGTATCAAGTTCATTCCTGTGCTCACAGTATAATACATTTTCTATAATGTGCCTTTTCACATTGACTAGATCTCATTGATTATTCACATCCAGTCCTTGTATTTGATTAGTCTCAAAACAACTAGCTTTTCTCATTTCCAATAGTGCCTTTCTTTATTAAGGATTCTCTATCCATTTTCACTGTGGTAGTTTCACTTTGGTCTCATAGTCAGTCTCCTTGATCTCTCCCATAACATTTCATTAAGATTTCTTTGAAAGTTATACAGAGATTTTATACATAGTTCAAAGATTCTTCAAATGTAAACATTAAATTAAAAAAATAAATTTTCAAAAGCACATAAAATTCTTTACATGAATAATTGCTAGGCGAAGCATACCTATAAACACTTTTGTCAATTTTCAGTCTGGTGGGACTGATCCCATGAACACACAAGCTGAATCTGAAGAAACTGAGCATTTTGTAGAGTGAGATAATGCTGATTTACAATTATCAGATACTGCCTTATTATACAATTTATAAAATACTCGGCCTGTACTCACAAAGTCTTCAAAGATGTGACCTTTGAAGGCATAATATACATGGGCTCTGAGCATATGCATGGGGGGATAAAAGGTGAGATTATGATGCATTTACTAAGTACCAGGCATTGTTGTAAATACTTTACACTTCCAATAATACATGGGTATTATTATCATTCCCACTTTAGCAGAAGCAACTGAGGTAAGTGAGTAATTTGACAAAGGTCATACCATAAGCAGGTGCTAGAAATGGCAAGTGAATACAGGCAGTCTCACTGGAGTCCACATTTGTATACATTGTGCTATTACCACGCTACTTAAGAAAACATGAAGACACATGTCCTCTGAAATATAGGTAGTATTAGTGCTGACATAGTCAAAGCAAAGTACATAGGAAAAATGTCACATGGTATCAAGTGTATATTAGATATTCAGTGAGATATAGCACTGCATTAAATAAGGTTACTGGGCAGTAAACTCAGAGTTGATTTATTCTATTGGAGGAAAAACTTTCCAATTTGTTTATTCTCTCTTTGAGAGAAGAAAAACAGTCATTATATTTCTTATTTATTATGGCTATGAAATATCAAAACATTAACATCTGCTTGAATATTATTTTTTTGAAAAGTTTTTGAAACTTATTTTTTTTTTCTGAAGTGCAAACTACAGACTAACCAAAAGGCTCAGATATGTAATTTGTTCAAAGTCACACAGTTTATATGTTGTATGGCATCATAATGGCAGATAATAAATTAACGTATTCCAAAGCCTTTTTTTACCTAACTTGGTACACGACATAATTTATCATGACACTCAGCTAACAAGATGGTAGATAGACTCCAATTTAGTAAACAACAAATTTAGGATATCCAAACTTCTCTGATGCTTTGCCTTTAAAAAAACTGCTGTAACAGGACCTCTAGCACGGGCTTAATATAAAGTGACTACATGAATTCATATATCCTAACCTTGTATTGAAGGAGAGGGGATAAGGAAGGTCTCCATGACATTAAGGAGCTCTGTAACTGTCACTGTATAAATTTCACTGATTAGGATTATCTGATGTGGGAAAATAAAACAACATATTTTGGGTAGTGAGAAAAGATAACAATACCTCAAAAACAAACCAAAAAAGGCATTCCACAGATAATCTCCAGGTATGAGTTTATCTCTCTGTTCAAAAAAATATGATACAGAATCTTTCTCAATTATCCTTTTATTGCACCTGGACCACATCAAAGTAAAACCACAGAAGAAGTAAAGAAAAAGAAAGAGAGAAA